>NW_028185816.1:303535-334822 GCF_003343005.1 Rhea americana | reverse complement strand
CGCGAGGCCCCGCTGCGGGCGCCGGCTCCGCGCGCCATCTGCGCGCCGAGCAGCGGCCCATTGTGCGGGAGCAGCGACCCAGGCGTGATCCTTCTCTGCGGGAAAACTACCCTCGAGATAAAAGGGATTTTTTTTTCCCCCCTAAATGGGGAAAGTAATTACGAGGAACGAGACCTTACAAAGCTATTTATTGCACGTTTAAACCTAAGGGGTTTTCCTCTCTCCTCAGAAAAAAGTTTCCAAAAAATCCTTGTTGTTCCTATCTGTAAGTGATCGTTTACGGAGAGGAGAGAAAACACGGGACAGGCAGTAAATTAGCCTACTAACTGATCCAAAGTCCGTTACCGAATGTTTTTCATTATAAGTATGGTTTCACTAATTTCTGCAATGCCGTGTAGGCTATTTCTGGAAACTTTAAAAATGCACAATGCTTCTGCATTTTAATGCTTAACAGTATAGTCATTTCAGTTTATTAAACAACAAACGGGGGAATCTGCTTGACTGCAGCTAGCTTGCACGTCACAAAAGGACTAAGCCAGCGCAGAAGCAGCCAAGCAGGAACCCTTTATGAAGTCCAACGCGAAGAAAACCTTTCCAACCTCTTATACCAATTAGGATAATCTGGGTCTTTTGATGTTAGACTCCCCAAGAATCATATGGAAATCATAAAAAGCACAGTATTTAAAACAGATTCAGAATGCAGATAAAATCATTTTCCTTCTTAATATTTCCACCAGAGCTGGGGGCACCATCAGCTAACAAATTCTTTGTAAAGCTCGTGTCACTTGTAACTCTAGCACTGCGGCGTTCGCTTTGGGCCAGAGGAGCTGGAGGAGGCCGTCTCTGAAAGCAGCCACTTGTGAGACAACAGAGCTCCTGGACGCCGAGCGGGGCCCTGCAGACGCGGGGCCAGGCGGCCCCGGGCCGCGCGCAAGCTGCTCCTGCCTGGGCAGGACACCGAGCAAAACCACGCGGTGCCCCAAGCCGGCCAGCTCTGAGCTCACAGCCCCCACGCGCTCCGGAGGGCCTGGGACAGACTTTCTGCCCCTCGGACGATTGTCAGCCTCTGTCAGTACGAGTCTCCCATACACAGAAGATACAGACGTTAAGTAACATCCTGCAGATCTACGCGGTGCGTTATCTCCAAGTGAAAAGCGCTGGAGCCTCACGCTTCTTCCGTATATTCAGCTGTTTCTGAAACACGCAATTTGCATTCTAAGTTTTCAGCTTCAGGGAAGATCGTGGCAAGAATTCTGTTTGCCTTGATAGCGCAGCAAAGGCCAAGGGCAGGAAAACGAGGGCTGTGCCGCAGGATCCAGAACTGCGAGGAAAGGCTGGAGAGCCGTTTCAGATTCCTTAAATAACTCCCTGATCAACGGTATTTTCTATAGGATCTGACACAGCAAAAAACCTCTGCCAAAAGCACATACATGTAGAGAAGGAAATTTTATAATGTCCTTCCAGGCCATAATACAGTATTTTGTGTGATGGGAGAGCTTAAATGCACCTTCCCATGCAACAAGCAGCATCAGTTTCGCCTCCCTACGGAACTAGTAACATGCTCCTAGTACATGCGCCTGCGACGCTGCACGGCACGGTTCCCTCGAGGGAAGGGGATGAAGAGGAGAGGAGATGAAGAGGAGAAAAGAAATCAGGGGAGGGGAACACAACTCCAGAACTTTGCATTGACATTTGAATAAATTGGAAAGTAAGCAAAACTGTTCGTGTTTATACAAGCAACTCCACTGCACTGTAACAGAGAACGAGGGTATGAAACTATGTCCTTATAAAGTAACGCTCATCTTTTACTTATCTAACAAAGAGAAACACAGGAGAGGGTCAGAGGCTGCTGAAGGAAAAATATCCAAGTGTTAAGGTCAAAAAAATGGAAAACAAAGTTTAGCAAAGATAGGAGCGTTTGCAGATAGAACACACGAAAACTTGAGCATTGCTTATTATTCTGCTTAAAAGAAACACTGAGTATTATTGTTAATGGTATGCACACTTCTGTGAGAACCCGACATTTAAATTGCCAGTTTGACAACTGATAAAAATGCTATTAAGTAAGGATTAGAGTTACACAGCTACACAAAGGAAACGAGGAGTAGTGCTACACATGAACATGAAATCAGTCTTTCCCCCTAATCATGCTGATTTTCACTAATGTCTTATAAAACACAGGTTTTGAATTTCCTTTTCTATCTTACAGTACGACCAGAACAATAATTAACGTTAACTACAACTTCCATAACTTCAAAGGGCCTGAACTGCTCGTTATTCCCAGCGTTTCTATGAAACAAGTGTTGCGCAGTTCCTGACACAGACATCCCTAGTTTTGCAGCTGAATAATATTCAGCCTGTAAGAGAATCCTCTCAGGACTGGGAAGTACTCTTGTGCACACGGATAGGCGCACAGAAACAACAACTAAGAGCTAGAAGCAAACTCGCCGAGAGCTCCTGGGTCAGCTCTTGACATCACCCGCAGGAATGAAACCAGACACCGGCCAAGGAGGCCGCGCGGGGCTGCCAGCGCCAGCGCCAGCCGAACAGAAGCTGGGCCCGGCCCGGCGCCCGGCSGGGCAGCGCGGCGCTGCTGTTCCTCAGCCCCTGACGGGACGTTGCTGTGTTTATTTCTTCGGACAATGCCTGAGCTGAACCTCTGAAAAGGGAAAGCCTTACCCCCCCCACCCCAGTCTGCCCTCGGAGCTGGGGGCTGCTTTTCTGCTTCCGCTGCTCTTCCTCTCAGCGACGCCTTGCACAGCCTTTCAGGAGAAGCTGAGCAGGCTGGGTGCTAAGCTCTCTTCCAGACCTGACCCTTGGTTTGGTGCCTTCCCAGGGGCCTGGCACCCAGCGCACGCACCGAACGCACCGGGACTCTGCTCCCAGCAGCCGGTGAGGAAACAAGCCCATGCAGGCTCTCTCCAGGAGAGCAGCGTCAGCTCCTTCTCGCCCTGCGCACTGCTGGACCCGCACAGCTAAAGCTCCCGCTCGAAACCTTCCTTAATCACGTGAGCAGCCGCATCCGCGAGCGTGATGGGCAGGACCGTGCCCTGCGCGACACCGTGGCCGATGCTGACATACAGCCCGATGAGTCACTTCTTGGACACCCTAACCTGTCTTTGAACTCCTAAGATCTAGGATTAGGCCCAGAGTTCACTAAAAGCACACATGGTGTGTTTTTTTCAAAGTTCAGCTCAGCTGAACAAAGCGAGCTGGAAGACTTCAGCCCTCTCCGTGTTTCTTCCCAAAGCAGGAAAAAAAAAAAAAAAAAAAAAGAAAAGAAAAAGAAAAGAAAAGGCAGCCTAGGCCTACAGCTTGGACTGCACCTTGCTGCCTTCTCTTCCATTTCTAACCATGCCGCACAGTCAAGTGTACCGGGACAAGTAAGCGCGYCCCAGAAGCAACAAACGCATGGATCTTGGAAGTGGCCAGGTAAAGAATATTAGTCATTTTAACATCTTTAATAAAACAGACTTTTCTAYACTCTTGCCAAAAAAGTTAGTCCTGAGGTGCACACAAATAATTACATCTTGTGGAACAGTAAATTATTGCGAAAGCCATAGAGTTCAAGTATCCCCAAGTCTGGGCCAGATTTTCAAATGTTTTGCAGATGCTTACGGTTTGCTGCAAAACTTTTGTCACGTTACCCACAMAACACGGCATTTACTGAACGATTTTGGCACATGGTAATTCATTTTCTTTGTGCAGGTGTTGCATTCCAGAAATACTTTGTCTTCTTATAGAACACTGCTGGAATTCTACTTTAAAAAAATCATCATGAAAGAAACCAGATCCTCACTGCTGGGAGAGGGAAAAAAAGACGTTCCCCAAATTCTGTTCATTTGCCCCCCTTCCCCTTTTTTTTCTTGTTAAAAGAATACTCCCTTACAGATTAAAAAAAAAAAAAAAAAGTATTTTGCAGATGTCAAGTGGAGCCGCAAGGCGGTCCAACTGCAGAGCGCAGTCCTTCGCAGGGTGAAGCCCCAGGCTGTCTCCAACACGGGTCCTGGGGTATCAAGTCCCACCTGGCATTTCAGCAGCGAGACTCCGCTTTCCGGCCGATCGCAGCAGTGTCAGCGGTGGCCGCGCTGCTGAACCTCCCACTCCCTAGCTACACTTAGCAGAAGAGAAAAAACTACAATTAGGAAAGAAACAGAAGGAAATCAGACGTCATAAACTGAGCAAGCTCCCATCTCTGCTGTGCAACATCCCTGGTGATACTAAATACTGCAGTTCCCAAGCACYACACTACAGACTTGCTGTCTTAACAGTCCTTTTATGAGTAATCAGTGAAAAAGAACACTTAAATAATGTTTTGCAGTGCATATTAGCTAGACTTGACTGTTGTTCTCTCATTCAGGGCAAAATGAATCCAAATTTACAATTTAAATAGTTTGCTTGAAGTACTGAAATCACCCTCCCTATTCTGTGAATGGAGGTGTTAGCATCTGGGGGGGGGGGCTATGACCCACCAAGTCACATGTTCAGTATAGTCGCTAAGAACATATATAATCCTTTAATCTTTCATTCTGTGACTCCTCCTACACCTCCCTGGTGCTAATTTAAGAATACACACCATGATGCTTCAAATGAGCAAAACATTAAAGGAGGATTGACTGGCACAGTCGCAATCTGTTGCCAAAGATGATATGCAAGTTAGATGGCTRTGATGACACATAGATCAACAAGAATCTTAGTTTTTAAGTGACCGATGAGGAGTGTTTCAGCATGGCCATAAAGATCTATATTAAAAAGGTAKATTAAATATTTAAATATTTATTTAAATATTGAGTACTGCTTCTATTGAGTGCATTTTGGGGCTTTTTATATAAAATGCTTCTGTGTTACAGCCTATACTACATTTTATCTYGTTCTAAAATTTAGAATTATTATATGATTTTACATTATAGCCAAGCCACATTTATGTCACTGTTCAACCTGTTACTATTTTGGAGAAAGCTAAACCATTGAATGGACAGCTATCATTGCCAAAGCATCTAAAACAGTTTGTTGAAGCTTTATCCTGTTTTTTTCCACAGTATCTTTTTCTGCAGGTATAGCTATGAGGTTTTCTTCGTTTCCAGCTAGTTGTGTTTCTGATTAGCTGATGGAAGTTTAGGAAAACARTTAGGAATTCAGGAAGCAGGAAAGTTGTTTTTTCTCTTTCCATTCATGATAAAATTGAGATGTCTAATAATAAACTAAAGTAGTTAAAAATTTTTGAAGTAAATGGTGTCCAGAAACAATCAKTACATCTCATTAGCTGTAGGTATTATTTTTCTGTAAAAGATCAGTTTAAAAGGCTTGAAGTGCTTCAACATAATTTTTCCCTAACATGCCAGTACATCAAACACMGTTAAACTACAAAAGCAGTTTTAAAATGTTGCTTTTGTAAATTTTAATTGAATACAAATGACCAGATTTTGCTACACATGAATCATAAGAGATGAAAAAAATCTATTATTATTTCTGTTAACAAATGCGATTCATCATTTTCTAGCATAATAAAAATGTAAAAATTTAGATTATGAAKAAATATATGGTAAGATGTACACAACTACTGTCTCCCTAAACAGATGTGTACAACAAACAGCTCTGGTTAGCGATTGATATTGACCAATGAAATTGAGCCTTTGTTTAGGAAAATAACTGGAAAGCAAAAATGCAAAATAAGATTACACTTAATTATTTAAATCAAAGTGCTCTGCCTGCTGATTTAAATTGTGATTAAAACTAGGGATTTAAATTAATCCACTCTGGATTGCATAAACGTCACCTTAATAAGGGAGAACTGTAGCTTCGTTACCCAAGAAGGCATTCAGGAAAGGAATTGTGACAGAGAGTAAAGGAGGAASGAGGGAGTTCATTAATAGCTATCCCTCCACTGCTCCAGTTTCTTCCAGCAAGAGGGCGACTGCAAAAGTATGAGTGGGAGAGTACTTGTTTACAGGAGTGCAGATGCATAAAAACATTAAAAGGAACTATGAGGTAAAATGATGATGATAATTTTTCATTAAAAGCAGTATTTCACTCTTCAAACTTGAGTGAAATAGATTAGTCATACATTCTAATTATCCTTATTTATGTTATTACTAATTTATGACACTATTACTATTATATTCTTAGAATAGCCAATGCTTGTACTTCTTCTCCAGGAATGGGGAACATATTCTCTGTTTACTTGATATTGGCATTAGCTAATGTCTCATTTGAATGGAAAGCAAGACTATATTTTACATTGAAATGGATTTGGCTTTTTACTCAGCTATTAACACCCAGCTCCTACCAAATCCTGGGCTCCAGATTTCTTCCTAGCTAAGCAGAACCTCTATTTAACCCAGGAGATGAACGAAGCGGTGCAACTTACTGCCAAAGGAGACCGGCATCAGCTTAACTAGAAATCCAATGTTTTGCCAACAGTTGCAGATGTTTAAAATACCAATACAATGAAAATGTGACATAAACTAAGGTACTTGACAACACAACCTACAGCATATTTTCTCCAAAGGCACTTCAATAGCTTATATGGCAACATGCTCTCAACTACTGTTATTTATTATCAGCTGAGGTCCATTTCCATTTACAATTAAAATAAAACAGCGCAGGTAAGCCTTTCTTCTTTCTGCTTCGCAGCCTGATTATGAAGGATATTAACTATTCTGGCTGAGCCCACTTCTATCAGGAACTACTTTTTTTTTTTTGATTTTACAAGAAAGTGTTTTACAATCCAGAGAGGATGAGTCATCAGAAAATCCTTGTCTAGTTGCCAAAAACCTGCCCCTCTTCATTATGAGCATRAAGATAAAAGCTCTTACACTACATTAGTTGGCATACGCCTACACAGACAGTACAAATAAATTAATTGTGCCTAGCCTCAAACATCCAGAGAGGTGTAGTAGGAGCTAAGTCCATCTTGTTTCATTAACAAATTAAACTGTAACAGAACATCAACAGTTCTCGTACGTACATAAACCTGGATCTTATACAGAAAGGTTTTGCAGGTATCATGCTTTCTTACATAATTATATTGTAATTCTTCTAACATTTACATTACTTTGCATGTGCTACGTGAAGACCACAAAAATAATATTTGCTGGAGAAAAATTATAAATGTTGGAGTAAACCTGTTGGCTATTCTGTTCAGAAACTTTATAGGTCTCTGGAAGCCAAGACTGGAGTAGCAACAGGTTTACTAAAAGGGGAATTTTTAGTAGGACAGTATTTCACCCATGCAAAGTTTCCAAATCGTTTTGCATCTGACAAGTTAGGAAAGTATTTCTGGAAGTTTGAGTGAACTGTGCCTGGATGAATCTATTCAGGTTCATATGAAAACCGCACTACTTGCAAGCATTAAGGCTATTTTATAAAAATGTATATGCGTGTATTTTACAACTCAGTTGATGAGAATACAGATCAAAAGAAAGTCACTGTATGAAGTACCATACGTGGATCAGAGGCCAGAATTACTGGAAGTAATCAACATCTACCATCGAACTCGTGCTACAGACAAACTGTTTTCCTTCTGGAATGCTCACAATCTTTAGCATGAGAAAGTTATACACAACCAACTTGAAAAACAAGTTTAACTCTACTTAGCCACAAGCTAAGATTACATCCTCAAACACACCTTTCTAAGATTTCTTATGAGAGGTTTGTTTGTGCAATCCAGTTAAGGGCAATTTGTTAAAATTGCTCTGTGATTTTCTTTACCCTTTTACTGCATAATTTAAACAAACTGCATTTTATAAGTTCAAAGAATTTTTTTGTAATTACATATTTCTCTCTGTTTTTATTGCCTGAAAAATAAAAAACAGTTGTGGAAAAAGAGGACAGACAAAGAGAAAGGAAGAGAGAAAGAGTGAGTTCAATCTATCATGGAAAGCAACTTCTTAATGAATGAGAATAAAGAGTAAGTTAATATAAAATACCAGGACTCAAAATGATTTGTAGTCTATCTGTGTTATTGCTGCTTTTCCTGTCTAGCCTCTAACCCCAAGGCTGGGAGAAGTCAGAGCAAAACACAAGGCACTTCCAAAAGCTAAATACAGCCAATACCCAAGAGCGAGCAGCTCCCACCTGTCAGAAGTCTCAACAATTCCCTTAAAGTCAGAACTTCACCCTCCATTTTGGGGCAAACGAGAGGTCGTGCAGTTCTTTAGGATCCCCCCATTTCAGACGCWGCAGGGCATTACTGTGGCTTCGATGTTCTGGCTAACTCTTAGCCATGGCTTCATTCCAGCTTCACTGCACCTTAACTTTCACTACAGATCTTAAACTGGAGGCAGTATTTTCCCTCTTTTCCTAAAGCACGCTGTGCTACCTGATGCCCGGTAGCCGTTACCTGGTATTCCACACGTGGACATAACCTCAACAGCTTCCGAACAAGCTTCACAATACATCTGAAACGGCCAGTGTTTGTCCCGAGGGGAGAGCGACGCGACCAAGAGACGCGGAGGTGCCTCTTGCAGCAAAGCGTAGCTCGCTACTCCCATCGCAAGCGATTTTTCAAAGACTGCTTTTAATAAGCTCGGAGGCCAGCGCAGACGTACCGGCCCGAGCGCGTGCCGTCACCCCCTCAACACACGCAGCGCGGGTTTAGCGGCTCAGGCAGCGGGTAGCTACCCCCAGGAGAACGGCCGCCCCTACCGGGCAACGCAGCGCTGACCGGCTGCCCCACGCAGTGCTTCAGCCAACAAGCTTCTGCATTAACCTTCTCAGGAGCTTGCTGCATTAACCACCAATCTGTGCCGCCCCTCCTGCAAGCACCCTGCCCCGAGGGCGAACCCTCGTGCCCCAGGGGCAGCGGCCGAGGCACCAGCAGCAGGGCGGGGAGCCGGCGCCCCGGGAGCCCGACGGCGGCATCGGCCGGGCAGGGGCCGCGCGCCGCCCGCTCCGCCGCAAACGCGCCGTCTTGCCAAAGCTCCCTCCGGAGTTCCCGCGGCGAACGGGCACAGTCAGGCTCGCCGTCTCCGAAAATTAGGCCGCTACGGATCTTTCTTTCTTTTTTTTCTTTCTTTACAAAACTGTGCCTCATTATTTGTGGAACGATGCGAGTGCTTAATTAGTGCTATGGGTTAATCACTCCGCCTGGAGAATCTCTCTCTCTCTCACGAATAAAGGAAATCCAGCTTTCCGTTATCCAGCTACCAGCATTACGCTCTAATAAAGCGGCATCTTCGGCTGAAGTCAACCACAGCCATCRCACAGATACGTAACGTCTGATGTGTTACTGTAGATACCTTTTCTTTCATGGGGTTACTACTTGCCCTTGGGGATAATTGTGCAGGACTTTAGATGAGAGATTTCCATAAAAGGCAGTAAGAGTCACCCAGCTAAAACCACACATAACTCAGGCTAGTTTACCCCTTTGCATTATTTAAATGGCTCCTTTTAATGTGAATGCATCAATTTAAAGGCATACTGCTGCCAGTGCTCTGAGCAGGCACCTCTTCTCTGGTAACCAAATCTGTCTGTTCAGAATTTAAATTTGCATGCATTTCAAATATATATGTATTCCTAGACCTCCTGGATGTCAGAAAACAAAGTCATAAATCAAAGTTTTCCATTGCCATCAGTGAACTCGAATGTCAGATTTACGGCATCCCTGTAGCTGGAGTTAGCCTAGCAGTGGGTGTAAAACAGGTATGGAATTTTGCCCTCTATCTGAACCAGATGTTGATACTGAAATCCAGATATTGACACTTCAAACTGTTGACTGCTGATGATTCTCCTGTCTACAGATSAGCACCTGGCCACTTTGAGAGTGGAAATGCTGGCCCACTGAGCCCGGTGCATCGCACTTCCCTCTTGCTGGAATATTGACTCCGATTCACGTTGCCCTTACAAGGGGTTCTGTTAAATCAAGGATTTACAGCAGTACAAAACTCAGGTAGGCAAACAGAGAATAAATCGCATTACTCATGCCTTTTCCAAACCATTAACAACTTGGCCTTGCATTTTAAGCGGACGACATAATCTTTTTAAGTTTATTTCTTCCCCTTCTRGAGTTAAGTTATCACAAAGAACACTAGCAAGGTTAAAGTTACAGAAATTAATGCAATTTAGTTACATTACTTTAATAGGGAGAGAGCCTTTTTATGGCAATTTTGTTTTAAGGTTAAAAAGAAAAGCAATAAAGAGTGAGGTAGAAACAGTTCATTTGATTGTTAAGTGCATTACATGCTTCTTTCTCTAGCTACACGTGTAAACTTGTTTCCTGGTCAAAGGGAATTTCTGCTGGCAGGAAAAAAATAACTCCACCATGCACTCAGTCCCTGAGTATCATGTTTTTATAAGGCACAAAGTTTTTTTTYAGTCAGGTTACCTAGGAGTGAAAGTTATGTCTCATAATCCTTAATTCTATTGCCCATTATACACCATCTGCTGACACAGTCAAAGATAATCTGATTTTTCTCTTTTAAAAATGCCATATAGTCATATCATATGGTGTATGCATTATGATAAATCACTTATTTAAATACAATGCTTCTGTTTAGCTCAAAAATCTCTCAGTTAAACCYGAAAGCAATTTTGAGCATGTTTGTTATTTCAAATGTTTGAGTTCCTTGGTRAGGTTATTGTTTATTTCCAGCTACATCTAAAACAGTGATTGAACAGCTAACATCTAACCTAACTAACCTTTAGGAATCTCTTCTTGAAATTCAAAGCTTCATATCTACAGTGAAACAAATATCATAACAAAGCAATTCATATACCAAAAGCAGCAATGTCTTATTACAAGTGTCTTTATATGGGGGAGCCTGATAGGATTTAATTACAGACTACTCATTCAGTTTGATGCACAAGTTCTCAAGTATTTGAAGTAGATTCTGGGAGCCTACCCATAGAGAGCTCCAYGCAAGATAATGGTCCATCAATATATCTGCAGTTTTGCACAGATTTGCTTTTGTCACTTTATTTTCAGTCTCCCAAAGTAATCAAAATAGTTAGTGGGTTGCCAAAAATTGTAACCTTGCAAGATAAATCAAAAAAGAGATTCAATCATGCTGGGCAAAAGAAAGCTCTTACCCGATTAAGCTGGTGAAAGGAAATAGGCCATTCCCGTTGCTCAACTCCTTTGCCAAACTATTCCAACGGCCCGTATGCTCTCCAAGGCCAAACCTTCAGACAACAACCTCATCTCTTTCTGGTGCACAAGACACACCCAAAACATTTTCAAGAGGGGTGGAAAGCAGTAAAAGAAGATTTCTATGATTTGCAGTCAGGTTCTTCTGGGAAGATTACATATTTCTAGGAGACTATAATGTACATGTACATTCATATGCCKCTGATATATAATCAACACTGACATCTAGATAGCTATTTTTCCATCTATATTTTGATTACTACCTGGAATAATCAACTCTTTTTAGGTCAGTTAGCATAAGAGAGATGAATCTCACCTGAATCTTTATCATCAATTCCAAAGAGAGTTTGCTCTGTTTCCTGTCCCCTAAATCTGAACATCCCCTTCTTGCTCTCTCTGACCAGGTCATCCAGCTTCCTTTGCCTGTCAGGTATGTTCCACTACTAGAATGGATTTGAATAAAGCATTTAAATATCTGGCAAGCATTTTCTTCAATGAAGACATGTCATGAACTAGGCAATCATATTTTCAACTGTGCTGCCTGCCAGAAAAGTGCACAAACTTCCAATAGCAAAGAAATGAGGTCATTTTGGTCAACTGCCAAAATCAGCACATTTCCTCTTTTGGTTCTGCACACTGCACCTCCACACTCCACAATGTACGACAAATTGTGAAAGGGAGGTGCACTCTATCAGAAAAAGAGGAAAAAAAAAGATTAAACCAGTGAATATTACTAAAGAAGGGAGGAATGAAACAGAAGAAAAAATATCAGGAAGTATCGTAAAATCCCATTACCTCCTCCTGAAGATATATTTAATTAGAGTCTAGTATAATCTTTCTAAGATGATGTCAATACCTTATTTTGATCTTGCAGAAGTGTAAGACCGCATCCCACCTGGCCACGAGTTACTGTGGGACTTGAGCAGAACTCTTAACTTCCCTTGCCAGAGACCCTATCTTTTGTTTCTGTCATATTCATCCACCCTTCTGCCTGGCTTGTGCATTTAGAAAGAAACACACAAAAACTTTTCCTGAGCTGAGAATATCTCCTTACAATAGACTACAGCAGAGCCTGGAACAGTGGATTCTGGATGCTCATTTGGACCTCTTAATGCTAACGCAGCACAAACAAAAATGACAGTAGTAATAGTAGTAGTAGTAGTAATGATTGTAATTATTTCCCAGTCTTTTTTTTCAAGTTGAGGTCTGCCAAAACTGTTAGGAAAAGTTTCTCATTGTGGCAACTACTATATTTACGTGCTTAATTTAAAAGCTGTTCATCTGAATAATTTGATTTTTTATTATTACTATTTTCTCACTTTCCATTGAAAATCCTTCTGAGATACTGACTCACATTCAGCCTTGTAGGGAAAAGTGCCAGGCGTTTGTTTTTCTTATGTCTCCAATAGTCATTTGACTTCTGCATTAAACTCAGCAAAGCCAAAAYTGAATAGAAACAGATCTAATTTAAATATTCGGTACCTTCAAAATTTTACTGTGGTTTTAAAAATCTTTCATGTAGGGCAGTGGAAATACACCAGGGAAAACAAAAAATGTATGTAGTCCTCTACCCTTTTTACATTTGTCTCTCTCCCCAAAAATTAGGTGAACTCCTCAAATCTTCTGAGTGAACTACCTTCACTTAAGGTTTGCTAGAAAAAAAAGTTACCAAGGCATCATTCCAAGCCTTCCACTTTCGGAATAGATATGATTTCCTTTAGGGGTAATTTTATGAGGGACGCAACAAGAATCTCACATACAATGGCAATTCAGTTGTAGATTTATCTGTTCAGCAGCTGCCACTACCTCACTCTGAAATTCTCACAGACCTTCGCAGGAGGGGCAGTATATCTATCTTGCTTTTGTCACAGTCACGCAGAGGCACACACACACACGGCTTTGGACTCTTACCTTTTGCATCATACAGAACCGTACCCAAATCTGCAGAATGGCTTAGACCGTACGTTTGCCTGCCCTCTCTCTGCTCACCCCCACCTTGTCTGTTTGACGACGACAGCCCAAGAGCCAGCTTACCTTCCCTGGGAGGGTAGGGCACACRAGCTACAGCAAGGACAGCAAACACGTTAAGTATGAAAACATGCTCCTAAGCTCTCAGAGGAAAAGGCTGTAGCTTACAGTAAAAGAGAATACTGCATTTCTCTGCCAAACCTTACCTTAGAGGTGATGCGTTTACAAAACCTATGTTGACACCCATCAAACATCAACATCCGCAGGAGGCATATACTGAAGTATCCTTCCTATACTCCACACAGGGGTGGTTCTGCAGGTTTCTATGGACTGAAGTTAGCAATAGGTAACTGTATCACCACTTCAGCTAACTCAGAATACTACAGGACTTGTAGGAGTCACCAGATGTCTGAGCAGTGCCACGGCTGATCCTGTGGGAAAGGTCTCTGAGAGCCCTGCAGGCCAGGCCCTCACAGGCGGACCTCAATCCCCAGACCCTCACTGGTGGCATCGATGGCCTGGCCTCCTGCCAGTCACAAGCACTGTTTGCTGAGCAGTTGGAAAGCTCATTACTTCAGGTTCATCCTTCCTYCTCTGGGCTCCTTCCCTGTCATTCTTTGGTTTTGTAAATCTGGTACAGTCAAGCCAGAAGGCTGATAGAAGTATGGTCTGGGTATGGGTTTGATCTGCTTGTTTCACTGAAAAGCTTCAGCTCCCGCCATTCTGGCCAAGTTGCATGGTTTTCTCTACCTTTCCAGGCAGCAATTAGAATGAGCTTTCTGATGTCCCATGCTTGGTCCAAGTACCATTTGTCTGAAAAGCGCCAGACAGCAAAGACCTGCATAAGGTCGCTTGCTGTCCTCAGTGCCAGCAGGCGCTGCAGGACCTGGGAAGAGGCAAAGCAGTGAATGCAAGCCTGTGTGGTTGTAACTCAGTCTTCAAAAGTATTTCCTTAGTTATTTTTGGATTATTCATCCATTCTGTGCTTTCGAGTGAGAAAACAGTTTCCCTCAAAGTAGAAGAAGTTGATGCAGTGACAGCTGCTTCCCTGATGTTCACAGTGCAACTGTAATGAAACACGTCTCACCGGAGACCACTGTCCCCACCACTTACTTCTGTTCTGGAAGTGCTTAAGCGAAGCTCTGTTCTGGAGTGGCCACAGTCTAACCCACCACCCCCTTCCCATCCTCACAGGGATCCAGGTGGGGCAAGAAGCGCCCTCAGGTTGGACCCTTCACTATAAATACCTCTCAGCTCATTATTAAAGTGCTTTTTGGGAAGGGCTCTCAGTTTTTGACTCATTCCCCCTTTTGCTCGCCTGAGGATGTCTGCCAAACTGCTGTCCAAGTCTTAGAAAGAGGTCTTGGGCTCCGTAACTTGCCGCATACCTTCAGAACTGTGGCACGTGATAAAAGCAGCCTATTAGCAGTTTGTCATAAAACATGCTTGGAGATTGTAATATCCTAAATAATGTACATGATTGTTTAGCTTGTTTAGGGATTATTATTGTAATGGGAAAACTAAATCACTCTTATTACAACTCTAAGTAAGAATTTTTTACAGTGTTGTTTAAATTATGAGRAAAAAAAAAGACTTGTTAAGTCCTCAGAAGAATATCTCGGAAAACTGTGATCATTCTGTGAGGAGCCTTAAATACTGACTTGGTATTTCTTCTGGCCCTAGGATAAAACAGTTTCAGTGGGTTACTTCAGAGGAATATCAACTTTTCTGCAAAGACTGACACCTGTGCATCAGTTTCACTGCCTAAAAATGGTTCTTTACATAAATATTCATAAGAAAACACTCTGTAACTATTACCCAATTATTGCTTCCAGCATTAAGTAACAAGGTATTATTAATTCAATTTTTCAGAAGAGAACAAATCATGAAATCTGAAATACTTATTCTGTGTTTATGTAAGCTTTCTCATATTAATTAATTATGAGACTTAATTACACTCAATCTCTCCACTCCAAGCCAATTAGGGAAAATTGTGTAAAGCAAAGAAGTAGGGAAACCTCCATCTCAGAGACAATCATTTATACTGACAGTACTTTATACACAGGTATATCAAAAGGACTTCATAAACATTAACTCACACATCCAATGCCATGGGCTGGACAAAATCATTCCTGCTTTTTCCCAAACTTCCTCTAAATTAGTAATCTGAGCAACGAACAATTCCCTTAACTTCCTCACATGACTCTGCTCCAGAAACCGAACATAAATCTCTCCATCTCCTGATTTATGCTTTACTTGCATGATTGCCTTTCTTCCGAGAAGTAATAAAAAAAAAAAACACACACGCACTCCCAGATTAAAATCACCAGATTAGAAGAACTCTAATCCAATGATTTTCAACACAAGTTGGTAGGAATTGGTAGATATATATTGGAAGATATTTTTAAACTTTCTATTTATTCTAAATCTAGTGCATTTTATTAACTTAATTATGTTTAGTCCAAAACGGGAATGGTAAACACTCTAAATCATTACTTAAATGGTTTTGTTCCACTGAAGCATCCATGAACACTTCCACATCCTGTGCTGAAGTGTTAATTCACAATTTCCCACAGCGCTTAGCCTTAGGGAATCACAACAGATTTTAATGCCTTCGACAGCAATAGCATTCCGTGGGGAACCATTCTCCTGCTCCCAAGCCGTCATCCCTACAAAGATGAACTAAGCCAAGGCAGACTGGCCTTTTTACATTAGTATCAACTGATACTCTCCCAAAATGTGCACATTTAAGATCAGGGGAGAAACAAAAGCACTACCTATCTTTTAAAGTCTGTCTAAAGAGAGCTATGAGTTCAGGCAAATCTATGGGAATAAAACTGGGGTTGGGGGATGACTTGATCTGACAAATATTAAACTGAATTTTCCTTAATTTCCGTGCCCCGGTTGCCAGTGAGCGGAGGCTGCTCTAAAAGATTCTTTGTGAATATAGGTGTAAATGTAAGCGGAAGAGACTCCGTTCATTCATGGCTTTGACTTCTGMGGAGCCAGGATTTCCCCCCAGTCTTCACAGTTATGACATTTTGTGTTCAGTCTGATCTACTCCAGCAGACTATTCAGTCTTGCTGGCATCACACCATAACAAGCGCACTACGAGAGTTTCAAGCACAGGAGTCTACCACACAGTATATTTTAAATTCCCTCCAGTTATCTAAGTCAGTGTTACTGGACTGCCGCAGAACTGAGTACAACAGGACCTGGCAGGCTTCACAGGACTGTGGTTGTAAAAAAGGGGAAAAACAAACATTAACATTATGGCTGCTTCATACAATTTTTTTCCAAATACTTTAAGTAAAACAGAAATACCTTGCCAAATCTGAAAAGCCAAGGGTTTGCAGGTAGCATTAAATCAGATGCCTTTCAAATACATGTTCTTCCTTATGCAGCAAGGCTCTATCCTCTTCCTTGATGAGTAATAAATGATACTTCCTTTATGCCATGAAAGGGTAACTACAGAATACAGCTGGCAGAGATAAGAGAGGCATTCATAAGAGCAACGGGTGCTCAAATCTGCACCTGAATTTCCTTACCTAATGGCTCCATTCCCCACCCACCCAACAAACTCCTATTTTCCCCTATTCAGCCAAGGGAGGCTCCATCCTCCGTTTAGGCACAGGGTCCGACGCCTGCCGATGGCCAGGGTTTCCTTCTAGAGGCTTTCAGAAGGCACACAGCTCTCTCCTCCGAATACGCAGGGAACTAAAAAGCTTTCCTTAGGAAGACTGCCTTAGCAAGCCCCAAAAATCTGGACATATATTAAGTATCAAATCCTCTTAACTCAGACCCCATCCGACAAGCTTCAGAACAAACAGCTCTCCTTGAACATGTAGATTGTAAATTGCAAGCATAAAATTACGGCATGAGCTTACATCTAATATAGTATTGTTAAACCAAACATCATCACAAATCTGCTGTTAATGACGAAGTCATGTATTTTCTATGCTTTTAATACTAGCCCCTGAGCTTAATTACTATATTTAGTGTCTAGGGCAGCAGCACTTTCCTACTCAGCACCCGTCACCAGTCCAGCAGTTAATTGCATACCACTGACCTTCATATAAAACACCATGGAAATTTTATTACTGCACAACTCAATTGCATTTCATACAACACTGCCCCATAACTATGTCCTTTTATAAAAAAGCATGTGCTTACAAAAGAGATATTTGAGCTAACTGAGCTATTTATAATTTTTAAGAATTAAAACCATTTCACAAGGTTTGCAACATACACACAAAAAACTCTGCAGCCTTAATACAAGACAAATGTTACTAAGATTCACATTATAGACAAATGTGGAATGGAAAATATTCCCTTAAGTCATAATGGCAGGGTTATGCAGTATGCTATTTAAAAGCTATTCACCAACGATGTCCTCTTCCCTTCAGCCTTCTGGAGAACCATACAGTAAAAATTCAACTGAAGAAAGTCAATTAATTGAAACTGGTTCGACAACTGAGGAATGGACTTKTAAGATGAAGCAGCTGAAGACAAGCGGAGGGATCGCACGAGCTGCTGCTGCTTCCCAGTCCTCCTCCAAGTTTCCTCCCTTCCACGGAGCCGCGAGCAGGCGGCGGGCAGGGAGCCGGGCAGGGAGCGTGCCCACCAGCACCTCAGGCGAATCACCCTCCCTCCAAAGTCAGACACCGGAGAACATCACGAGAGGACTACGGAGTAAACGGGAGGTTCCCACTGACCATTCTTGTAAGTGAAATGAGTGGGTGTTACGCTTATTTTGGAACCGCATCTCCCAAACACCTTGTTCAGTTTTCCTCAAGCGATGAAAAAGATTTCTACCTTAGCAGAGACCACATTTGTATAATTTCAGGCAATGCATTTAATTTCATCRAGGCCAATTAAAACTGGCTTTACTGTGTCAATCCAGTTTAATTTTTTTTTTCTTTTGCTTAAAGACTTGTCACCTGTCCTGCCAGTGCCAGTTAGGGTTATCTAACAAACAAAACTCGTTATCAATATCTTGCTTTAAAGAATTATCTGTGCATTGAATGGATGATGTCTGTGAGGCAATAAATATGTCATGGTAATGCATATTTTAAAAAGTCATTAACATTCTTAAATGATAGCAACCATTTATTACTGCCCATTTTTATAGATTCTTTGATTTCTGCAATACTGCAGGGGAAATCTGAAGCGAAAGTAGCTTCAGTGCAGTCAGAAAGGGAGCTCATAATTTAATTCAGTTTGCCCCCTAATTAAGAATGTACAGAGAGCACAAACTAGAGAGGAAAGAAATAACTGAAGAACAGATGTTATAACAAAGCACGCTCAATTTAAAATCTCCTTTACTCTAGAAGCTTGGGTTGCAAATCACTTTGGAAAGTACACACATTATTGAGATTACTGAAAAGTTGTGGGCAAGCCTATGATTTCGAGGGAACAGCCCTGCTCCGTCTGAAACTGGATTCAAAATTCCCATGGATTTTGCCGAGGCCTTGGCTCAGATAGTCTTGATGCCTGTTCACAGGAATATAATACACATAACTGCCTGGAATGGCTCACTGTAGATCTCTCTGCAGAAAGAAGTTATAAAATGAATGCAAAGACGGCGGACAAGCCTCCCCTCTCCCGGCCAGGAAGGCTTTTCTTGCCATCTCTTCAACACTTTCACTTCTGCCAGAACTCCCCTGTCCATGTGGCCCCTCCAGCTGTCCCAAGTATCTTCTCTAGACAGTACTGCTGAGCAGGCAGGGCATAGATTAAACAGTATTAGATGTTCTTTTTGACATTTTGTTTTCAATTACGTAGAAAATGATTTTTGTTGCTGAGGATTATTATTATTATTATTATTATTATTTTAAACAGAATGAAGGAGAGGTTCAAGAAAAACCAGGACTTTCTAAGCTTAGACTATGTCAGACACTGGGCAATACTTAACATGTCTCCGTGACCATGAATATGTACACAAACACACACACATGCATGCACACACATCTAGATTAAAGTCAAGTCTTTTGGAGGACTCTTACAAAAAATAAAAAACATATTCAACAGGAAGTGTCTGTTTAATGTAGGATTTAAGGCAAGGCACTTTCATTTGCATAGATCACTTAAAGCAACAGCAATTCACAAAATTCTCCTGTAAAAATCATGCAGCCTTTTGTCTAAAGCTACACATTCCTTGCAGATCATACTGCCTTTCTCATGCTGTTAATAAGATAATCTGTTACATGAGGTTTAAAAATCCATTTAAATTGATTTTAATTAATGAATCAATCACTAGCCACTGATGACTTGGTCTACAGACAGCAAGCAATTCAAAGCCCCAGGCCTCTAATCCCAAACCAAAATCTACATTAGAGCAACAAGGCGCCTCTCAGATCGATAGGAACACAAAGATGTTCAGTTCATATACATTTAAAAAGTTTGAACTTGCTAAAAATATATGGAGATATCTTATGTATTACAATTCCCATGTTCAGGACTGTTCATCTAGAAAACAATATTAAATCATTTACATTTCTTTGCAAATGAAATACATGAAAGCAAGCATGACTATAACCCGCTTTAAACTTTTAGATGCTTACTGCACTTGAAGATCTTCTCTTTGTTGTTAAACAATCGGATGTTTAATGTTAATTAATACAAAATAGCACTTCATATGGTCACAGACATGAGCAACGTCTTTTACGTATGCTTTGATCCTGTGTAAATTCACTGCTGTTCTCTGCTGCTAACATGCTCAATTTGTCATTAAAAAAAAAAAAACAACAAAGAAAATTTCTGTCCCAAAAGCAACACGCAGAAGTAGCGCAAAGTATATCTTTGTTATTTCAGTAAGTTAATTATTGTAATTATTGTTATTACAAGAAGTTAATTACAATGCAGTGAGTTAAATCCACAGTAGGTCGTGTGATACTGAACACTGCAAACCCTAAATCTTCAGCATCTGGCTCCCTACAGCAGACGGGACACACACGAGCTAGGCTCCGTCTCCCGTGTACACAAACAGCCAGTGCTCTAGCACAGCACCTGCRAACGAAGCACCAGTTGAACCAGTCGAGAGGAAACCAAAGGCACCTGCCTGCCTGGAAGCCTCCTTTCTGCATGTTGATGCAAACCTACCAACCAGGGGAGAACGGTCTTTCCAATTCCTCTAGGACAACCTTGCTCTCTTACTGAAAACTGCCACTCAAAGCCTCAGGTCTGAGCAAGGAGCAGACCCTCTCCAGGTCTTTCCCATCAACATGGAGTTCCCTGGGCAGAGGCAGGAGAAGTTTCTTGCAGGGTACGGGTCTCCACACCGAAACGGGTCTCAGCACTCAGCTGCCTTTAGGATGGTGTGGATACCCTGCTTTTTTCCCAGCTCTCTCCCACACTGCCCAACAAACCCAAAACCCAAGAAGGACCAGACTGCACATCAGTATGGGATCACCATGTCAGCCATGTGGCTCCACAGCCTTGCAAATGGCCATTAGTTACACTGAGGTCAATTTATCAACACCGATTTACACCAGCTAAGAAAGAATCCAGCCTGCAGCTTGCTTATAAAGCGATTTCACATATTATCTAGTACAAAAAACACTGCTGCCTAATAAACAATAACCATTTTGCCTGTTTAAATGAAGAGCTCTGTTTTTGTTTTTAATCAATACTTCATACACAGTTTAATCAACACTGTCAAAAGTAGCTTTTTAATGCAGTGCCTATCTAATTTATTGCTCTCAATACTAGTGTTCCCAGTTTGTTATGGACAATTTTGTTTAGAGGAAAGAACAAAAAGAACAATTAAAGAAGGTAGTTTGGGCTTTTACGTGCTGATAATTGATTAGCAGAGTTAAATTAACCAATTAATACGTACAAGATACCGAATGATCTTTTRTACTATTTAAGAAAAACATAAAAGGTTGAATACTTTCCAGGTGTAAACACGTTAAGATCGTCATTGCACTGGACGCGAGCCCGGCCCCCGTAGCTCGGGAAGGTGAACGGTAGGTACATCCTCCGAGCAGACGCGGCTGCGGGCCGGCACGCCGCCTTTAAAGAGGATCTGTGCTCTGTGGCCAGCAGCGCTTCACCGACACGGAGACAACCAATGTGTCCTTGATTACGAGGAGGCAAACAGTTTTCGCTACAAAAAGAGGGACCAAAACACAAATCATGTGTTTTTATTTTAYATGTTCCAAGTTTGGGGGGTTTTTTGGGTTTTAGGTTTTTTTTTTTTCCAAGTCCTTTTGCAGCACTGAAACAGCATAAAAATAGTTTTGTTGCACAAGCATAAAACAAAGTAACTGCTAAATAAACATCTTAAATTTACTCCTATGCATTCAATTCTCTTTCCCGTTACTATTCAGTAGTTTGATGATATCACTAAAACTCTTCCCTGTTTCTGGTAAACTGAGGAGATGGGTTTTGTCTAAAAACTGTGCCATCGTGTGTTCCCTCTACTTCATATTCCAAATATCACTGCTGGAAAATGGATTGCAGCACAGAATATAGAATATGCCAATATATCCTGACATTCAAATCAAGACCACAAATTATAAACAGTTTCAGCAAATTGACTGGAGTGCCTTTGTTCCTCAGACATACATCTTCCTATTGCTTACAAAAGCAGCATATACTAACCACTAACACTGCCATAGCCAGTACTGGGAAAGGAAGTTATTGAAGCCTGGATTTCCTGCTTTTAGCTGTAGCCAAGAACTGTGAGGCTTGTAGTGGTTTCAGGAACTGACTCATCTAATGATTCATGGATAAGATACTGGTTTTAATATATTTCTGATCATAAGACTCATAAACTTCAAAAACAGCCAGAGTGATGCTTAATTTTTATTTTAAAGTAAAAAGTACATAAATCAGGTAAAAAAATATCATCAAGGTACACACTGGCTAATAACTATAACTATGTTTTACTATGCATTCTGTTTTTAAAAAAAAAAAAAAAAGTATCTTAAAATTCCTGAAATTCATTTCAAGTGAATGTTGACAAAGAATTCAAAATCCATTGTCAAAAAAATCAGTTACCTTTGTTACAATCCTGACACATCTAAACTTCAAGTGGAGGACAGCTGGGATATCAAATGTACTTTTAGACACAGTCTTAGGTACATAAGTATCTACTGCTATATTTTAATGGGTAAATTCCAGAGTTGCTGTTGTTGATGCACACTATTTCTTTAACTGTGTCTAATATGTATAATCAAAGATCAGCTGGTAACAATACATTTGCATGTCTGAAAGAACAAAAAAGTTCTGTTTTAGGGGTCACTGGTGCTTCATCAGTCAATCCGAAAGCAATGACTAACACTCTGAATCTTAAGCACTCAGAAATGCATGCATTTTTGTGCTAATTCAGAATTCACAACCAGCCATTTTTATGCATTTAGTTCTTCCAGAGGAAAGCATGCCCTCCAGTGCATCAAAATGCTTTTTGCCCACAACACAAATCTCATCAGTATGCTGTAACTTGAACTGCCAAGCTCTTGCACCTAAAAAATACTTGAGATGGAAGCTTAATTCTGCCGGGCTCATGTACGGAAAAGTACTGGTTTACTTTTTAATTTTTGAACTGCAATTTGCAGACACTCCCATATGATGTACAGCATCGAGGGGGGCGAGGTTAGCATTTCTGTATTTCACCATGTGCACAACTAGCACAAAAAAGAAAAAGAAAATAAAATGCATGTTGCTTGGAAAAAAAAGAAAAAAACAGCAGTTAAAACAGTTGACAAGAAAAGGCCAAAGTGCGCTCAGTGGCTGGCAGTCATTTTATGGCTATAGTCCTACAGCAGATTTACTTAGATGACGTCAGTGGCTCCTATCCAGCTTTTCTTTGGTAGCATTTACCATTTGCCTCTTGAAGCCTCCACTATGCTACAGAGCAGTAGACCATAATCAAAATTCCCTTTGTGAAATAGAGTTTACCTCAGGGCACAGAGGCATTGCTAGCTGAATTGCAGGCTCTTCACCTTGTACTGCATGCCCAGAAATAAATAACCTACAATACTGTACTTTCCTTAATACAGAAGAACCATTAAAAGCAGCCTGTACCTAAAAAAAGGGTTCTTTAATTTGTTTCCAACATCTGAGAGGCCGGAATATTAGTTAATTTTCCGAGCAACCCAGAACTACGACAATTCTATTACCCTTCAGACATTTCTGTATTGTTTTTGGAGATCTCAGAGATCAAGTTATTTATAGGTCGTTGTTTCACCAACAAAAAAGTACTACTAACAGTAAAACCCAAAGTGGATTGCCAAAGGACACTGTGTGTTTTAAAAACATTTTTCAAATACACTGGTCAATAAGCATATAGTAAACATGCCAAAAGCAAGGAAACAAATTACTACAACTAAATAATGGTATATTTAATGAGCAAAACACACATCATTCGGAGCTGCAGCCGTACCATCGCAAAGCAATAACCAGGACCAGTGAATCACTGGGAAAGCCCAGTCAAGCAGATACCAGATCAGCTGAAACTTCAGAGGCTCTGAAGTTTCACCGCAAATCAGATACACGCAAGACATCTTATTGTACTAAATAAATACAGATTTGCTTTGTTTTAATGGCCCCATGAGCCCAAGATGTCCACACGCACACGTTGCGGGTGATAACCSATGGGTCAGTGGACTGAAAGTTGCCCCTCATCTTCCAGCCCATGGAAGCCACTTGCAGGGAAGACGTGCAAACGCCTTACGGCGCGTCAGGAGCCCGAACACTTGTCCCGCCCCACCTTTTCGCTTACTTTCCTCCCCAGCACACGCCACAGAGCGAGCGGTCACTGCTCTAACCTGCACCAAGCCAGAGGACGGAAAACATTTTCCCGAGTCCAGGAGGTGCCCGGCGGCCACCGCGGCGGGCGGACTCCCGCTCGGGGCAGGCAGGGCGCCCGCCGCCGCCGCTCCGGCTCCGCCGGGGGGCAGGGGGCACGGAGGAGGCAGCGAGGCGGGCGGCCACGGGAGGGAGGGAGGGAGGGAGGGAGGGAAGCAGCTGCCCCTCCGGGAGCGGGAGCGAAGCCCGCGAGGGCCCCGCCGGAGCCGGGCGCCCGCAGGGCGGGAGGGACGTGCGGGGGGTCAGGGCGCACCGCCGAGACCCAGCCCGAAGGGCATCGGCAGCTCCCAACGCAAGACTTCACTTATGTTTGAGACTCTTCCGGCCACACAACAGACTGCGGCCAAAGGAAGAGGAAGGAGAAAAGGACAAAAATAAATAAATAAAKRAAGGAAGAAAAGATGAACTTCCACTGAGTCTTCTCAGGGGCTTTCAGGTGATCTTGAATGACAAATTCTTCAGAGATCAGCTGACAACAGGACGCATAATTTTTTAGAGGCTGCTTTGTTGAAATAGTAAAGGTAAAATAGGGGATGCAGAAAATTAAATTGTTTTCAGAGCTTTACCTCTTACTTTAAGATACAAAACAGTCCTAGGAAAAAGTACGCACATGCACAGTAGGCATGAGTTAAATAAAATAAACTATCTACCATTAATAAATGTTTATCTCCAAACAATAAGTATTTTTTAATTGAGATGCACACAATGGAAGCTTTTAGCCTCTAAACCGCTACAAATTTACCTTTTCTTCCAAAGTCAGTTCTGATGTTTTCTCCCCTTAAACCCACAACATCATTCCTGAATTATAATCTCCTCACAGAAAGACAACCCTGCAAAAAACGGACCAGCTCATTCCAAAGATCAGCACCATTGTTCCAGGGCACCACGAGGTGGATGAATGGAGAGAGATTCCACCAAGCGAATAGCTGTGAGGTCTATGATGTTAAGGAATAATTTGGCACCAAAAATACTCAAGGCCATACTGGTTGGCGATTCAAACATGAAGCATATCAAAATGCTACTGATAAGCTAAATTAACAGATAGCTTATCTGAAGCATATACTAGCCATATGGTGCCACAACTTCTGTTGCCTGTTGCTGGCATAACAATAGGCTGCGGCAGTCCTGGACTGGAAGCACTGTTTGACAAACTGTCAACAGCATTTTTATTTTTTTTTGTGGAGCTCTAGGGCACTCGTCCATTTGCATTTTTTTTTTTTAAACAGGTGAACAAAGAGTAAACCAGATGTCAACTTTAGCAATGGAGCTGTCTGGTTTGGGGGAGCTAACAGAGGCAGGCACACTGCTGCAGCTCCGACCCAGACAATGAGCTTTTCTAAAAACACTCTGGCCTAGGGGAGTGGCTATTTAAAACACTTGGCTTCTTTTATTTCAGCACTATGGAAGTGAATTCTGCTCTTAAGTGCCAGCTCAAATGAAGTCATTTTGTTTCACTGGGGCTTTCTTCGCATTTTAGCAATGTAGCATGTACTGCAGTAAAGGAAAAGACAAGTATGAAAAAAAGAAAAACGCATCTTCGATCCCTTTTCAACTAGACCTAGGGTGGGGGCAGAGGGGGAAACTACTGATTTGGTAACGTACAAACAGAAATCGGTCAAAGCATATTTCAAGCGTAAGTTATTTTCCCCATCATTTAAGCTTTTTGAAAGGTTTCAAAAGAATTGGTATTTACAACCCCTCAAACTCCACAAAGGCAAGGTGCGAATACTGATAGATAAGGCAGATTTACAATGGGGCGCTAATATGCGACGGAGACACAGTTAATACCGAAAGAATCACCAAAGTTTTTCTTACTTTAAAAATCCAAATCTTTGTTACTTATGTATTGTTCAAGGAAAAGTTTTTCAATGGCAATATAGTAATCCACTCACTTGATTTATCATTTCAAAAACTGACAAAATAAAAACTGTCTACAGATACATAGTARATGCATCTGATACCCAATTATGAAAATGTTTTTAGTCGCATTTTGTAGGAGTGTGAGAGACATAATGAGAAAAATAGATAACTTTCYGTTCTAATAATCTGTTCTGCTTTGATAGGCAGTTATGGGAACACGCTTATTTTCTGACTTTTACCTAGTGAAGTATGTAGCATTTTTAGATTATCTTTTCAAATTGTTCTTGAACATTCTCGTTAAAAAAAAAAACTCCTTTCATGTTAAGTTGAGATTGCACTTGAACTCTTTCCAAAAGCCAGAGCTGTACTGAATTATGATAATTAGAAAGCTGTGCGCATAAAAGGCAGCACAGTTGATGCATTTAAAAAAGTTCATGCCAGCGAATATAAGTTCAATATGTTCTCACATAATTAACATTTCCCATCATTAGCAGCAGTTTTCAGTTTATGTATCTGTAAAAACAACAGCACTCGTCATTGTTTTAGATTCCCAGTCAATAGCATTTTAATAGTTTTACACATAATCCTAAACTTTCCTCCCCTTCCCCCAGCACACAGATTCCAAATTCTACCTTCTGACCCGCTAGCAAATAAACTTGCATTTTGCAGTCGTATGCTTCTGCCGCCACACAGACTATCTCGGACTCAAATGTTTAATGAAGAGCTAGTAAGAGCTAGAAATCCAAGAAGGCCGCGTGGAAACGCACAACAGGACGGGGAAGTAGTAATCGCGCTGTTCCAGTAAACAGTGACTAGAGGACAAAGAAGGAAACGTTGTAGGTGATACCTTCTACTGGACGGGCGCCAAAATCAAACGGGCTGCCTCTGGGGAACCTGGGCACAAGCTGGGAAGACTGGGAAAGGGGTCTGTAGTCCTGCACCGACTGGGCAGGCTTCTGTAAACGCTTTACGCACAGACRGGGTTTTCGCAGCGTTCTTGATGCAAAGGCAAAAATTCATCTAACAAATACGCACGTGTAGCACATGATGAGTTGCTCTGCAAGACATGCATAGACTTCCTGGGCGAGATACCTCAAATCAGTTGTTAGGAACCAGATTTTGACACAGGCTTGTTAGCAATCTCCCTTCTCTCCCCCTATGCTCCTCCACTCCCTACATTTTAAAATTAACGTAATTCTGGGAGAACTTTAATGACCTGATACAGTAACAAAGTTGCTGAATCTGCATCAATGTAGAGCGTGAAATCTTGGGTTTACTAACAACAAAGCAAAACTCATGGCAATTTCAATGGGATCAGGATTTYATACAAAAACCCAGAGAGGTCAGGAGTATTGAATCAGAAAAGTTCTAGATGAATTTTAATATGACAAATCTGAGGAACAGATTTGAAGCTGGTGCCTCAAAGGATTGAAGTCTGCAACTTTTCACTCTTATGTTTTGGAAATGAGCAATCATTAAAACCAAACACAAAATTATTCCAGGAAATATTATTCCATCCTTGTTCCACTTGCAAAAGTCAAAAGGAGTTTTGTGCAAGAACAGAGGGCAAGATATCTTGCCTCCTTGGCCGTCTCCTTGTCATAGAGTAGGAATTTATTACACAGATTTTTTTCTTCTAAAAACGTGTCTTCAGTGTGGCTTAGAGTCAGTTGGCTTCACAATAAATAATGCCATTAATCTGTTCATATATCACAGGATATAATTTAAGTTATACAGTACTTGTATACCTTGCAGAAAAATCTCTAACAGCAGTTTCTATTAGGGAGATAATCTACCTCTTCTAGGTTCTAAAATTCGTTTGAGACTTGCCTACGTTTTTTAATAGTAAATGACCATAGTTTAGGAATATAAAACATTCCTACTTGAAGCAGGCATGAACGGCATGGTGCTGCAAAGTGACAAAATAGTAATTAGATCTCAAATCCCAGAACTAAGTAACTATTATTTCTCTCATGCTGAACACAGGTCCTCTGAAAAACTGGGCATTTTAAAGTAATGTTTAAAGGATCAATGTATACCGTCATTACAACAATGTAAATACGGAATAAGTCAGTATGAAGCTGATGCAATTAACCTGAATTTACACCAGGAGGGGTGGGGAAAAAAAAAAAAAGAAAGAAAAAAAGAAGAAGAAGAAAATGAAAAGGAAAAAGAAAAAACCTACCCACATGTCAATCCTCAGCTTGAATCTGCACATGCTATACAAAAGAGCACAAATGGAATGAGTGCCCAACTTTTAATAGAAATTTGCCTGCAAGTTTTAGGCATAGACCAAGAGGAAAGCGGAACATATGCCCCTCACAAAAAATTGAAAAAGCGTAAATGTGTCAAATTTGATATTTTTTTAATTAAGAGATGCATACAGAACAGTGCCCACTTCCTTCTTTTAGAAATCAAATATCATACTAAACATGTATATAAAGCATACGCTGTAAATATCTTAGTATTTGATCCAGTGAATGTTTATTCACATGAGTCATCCTCATCACTTTAACCTGAGTAAGGATTTGATGTAACAAATCTTTTTTTTTTTCCCTAAATTAATGGAATCATTTAGAAAGACAGTGCCAGTTTTTACTATCTCCGGAAAAATACAGCATTACTGCCAAGAAGAAATAACATATTAAAAAGTGATATATAAAAATGTATATACATATATACACACACACACGTGGTCAGAAGCCATGCATTCAAATGTAACATTGAAGATAATCTTTTCACAAACACACACATTCAAAACTGTACGTAAGATCATGTTTTAGAAACAACCTTATGCACCTTCCAATAAAGTCAGATTATTTCTACTGAAATTGTTTCAACCATGCAACTAACTATCTTACTTCACAGATTGGAAGCTGACAGTTATATCACAATACATAGCTATTTTTACCTTTCACTTTTTATTAAGTAAAAGGTGCTTTACTTGCACCTGAATTTCTCTGTAGCTTCAGAAGTCTATATTATACTTTTCCCTATACTATATCTTGAAAGATTGCTTCCAATTTTATCCGTAGAAGTAGTTTAAAAAGAAAGAAAGAAGAGTTCATTCTTCCTCTGCCTATGACTTTACTGAGTTTAACTTTTTCAGTCATGAACAAAGCCTAAAAACCACTTTAACAATATCCAAAACCACTACACTGTCCAGCAACAACAATAACAACAAAAAAATGCTAGTTACAAATGACACCAAACATGTTACATGCATGCTCACACACATACACTACAACACACTTCATCATCTCTCGGCTGGAAATTCACGGCGGGTCTAGCTCACAATTAAGTTTATGTTGTCCCTTTTTAGCTGTTTAATTAAACTCCTTTAAGCAGAGACTGTCTTTACTAAGGTTCATGTCAAATCAAGATTTTTCTCCGCTTCATTGCTCATGTACATCCCACTCAGCACTATGAGCGAGAAACTCTACAGAATATAAAATTGTAACTTGAATCTTAAAACCTGATGTTATGCTCTTCTGGATGTAAAAACTAAAAATATTAACTTCACCAAAAGAGCACATTTAAAACTGAAGCTCAAAATCCTCCTGATATGTGTTTAGCAATGAAGTATTGTTCAGAGGTATTTATAGATTACTAAGGTGAAAAATAGAGATAAATCATTTGCATCCAAAATTTCTGCTTGATCAGCTGATATAAACCTGCATCAGACAAAATGCAGAATTATTCCTACTGTCATAGAAAATATGTTATCATCTAATTCAAAATCAGTGCAGTGTTAAAAGGCACATTTTACCACAGAGGTGAAAAACAGATGCATCTCTAAAAAAAAAAAAAGTTTACTTTTAAATCAAAATTATTTGAGAAAGTTGATTTTAAATAGATCCAAGTTAAAAATGTGACCCACACATAAAACCTTCAGTTCATGCTCTAAGAACACTCACTATGTTAACTCCTGAATTTCTATTCCAAAAAAGTGTGTATACATATCTGCACACAAACTTACAAACATGCAAGCTTTCCCCCCTGCTCCTCCCCCAAGTAAGTAATTTAATATCGACTTCTGTGTTGTTTTTGATAGTACCATCTTACCACTAGTACAATCCAATATCCCTGTAATGGTATTCCCCAACTATTTATAGAGATGGAATACATCATATATTACAGACACACATTCCCAACCTTGGGATATATGAAGAGTCCTACACAATTTTAAATTAAGTCCTAATGTAATTATAATCATTTCGCAATTGTTTTTGTTTGCATATTCAGTTGCAGGTGGTACTTTGTTATTTACACGAATTTTCCCAAAAGGGGCATTCCCACAGAGATTTCCGTACTAGATACACTGCACAGTAACTGAACAGTCAGCTACCAAATACAACGTTTTATCTGTACCGCTCCAAACTTTGCCATTATCCAGTCAGGCATCTCTATAAAGCTGCTAACTAGCAATGCTGTGTTTTCAAACTTTATCAGCATTCAGAGAAAGCAAATATGCCTCTGTTGGCCAGCAACACGGCTGCACGGGTGCCTTTCCCCCCGAGGCTCTGCCATTTCAGCTTACTTTTCTTCTGCATAACGTTTTACACCAGCACAGGCCAGCGCAGTGCGCTGCCTCTGGGCCCCTCTTCGCCAGGCAGCGTTCAATAACCAAGAGTTAACAAATCTCTCTCTGCCGGGCGCCATTTCCACCCGGGAGGCGCCGGGCACCGCTGCTCCCTAACTTCCAGCACTTCTGCAGGTCGCTGCCCGCTCCTTCCCACCCGGGCCAGGCACTTGTCTCCAGCGTCGGAGTTCACCGCTCTCCCGAGAAACACGGGTGGCCGCCGCCTCACTGTTTCCCAAGTGTTTTTACCCCGTAACACCGTTCAACCCGAAACGGGCTTCTCGAGGGGCAGAGCCCCGCCGAGGGCCGCGTTCCGCCGCCGCCGCCGCGGCTCGCCCGGGCCGTCGCGCCGGGCGAGGCGGGGGCGGCCCCGGCCCCGGCCCCGGCCCGGCCCGGCCCGCTCGGAGGAGGCCGCGGCCGCGCCACAAGAGCGGCACTGTCTAACTTTTCCCTGCCCCCAGCGCACTTCCTTTGGAAACGCTCCTTCTGCGAACAAAGGCTGCGACCGGCCCTCGGCAGCCGCGCTGGGGACAGCTGCGGAATACATCCCTGCAAAACGCTGCGGATAAATAAATAACCCTACGGTTCCTACCGAAAGGAAGTTTTCCAGGGACAATCTCCTCGGTGTTGTTGTAACTGCGACTTTGTCTTTTTTGGATACAATGTTTCTGCTGACTCCCGAAAATTTTCCACTTGAATGTGCAATTAACCAGCAGCAGCGGCAGCAGCTCTGGAGGAGAAGCAGCAAAAAAGGACATTCCTTCTTTCATCTTTTAGAGGGAAGCAGAAGGGGGGAGGCAAGCGAAACTCAGGGCGCGCGGCTCCCCCGGGGCGGACCGAGCGGCTGCGCAGCCCGCAGCGCCGGGGCAGCTTTTATTTAATCTTTTTCTGAATTTATTACTGCTGTGATTTTATTTTGCGAGCTCGAAGCTGCTCCTAACTTCTTCCGCCTCCGTGAAAAAAAAAAAAAAAAAAAAAA
>NW_028185816.1:272828-302606 GCF_003343005.1 Rhea americana | reverse complement strand
GGCCGCGCCGCGCTTTGCTCCCTGGTGCCCCGCCGGGAGGGCGAACCGGCGCCCGGGAGGCCGCCGGGCCAGGCGCACTGCTCCGGGGCCYGCCGGAGCCCAAGCCCCTGAGCAAGGGAAGGTTTGTTCACGTCGGGCCCCACGTCACGCCTGAACTGCCCCAGGCCCGGGAGCACCGGAGGAGCCTGCGTGCCTCACCCCGAATCCGAGCCTTCGCCTTGCTCGTACGGCTGGCCTCGGCTTCAGGTCTCAGGCTACAAGCTTTGCGCGCCGGAGTGCCGCGAGTGGATCCGTAGCCTTGTCGCGTGGGCAGCCCCTCCCCGAGGAACGCTCACGGAGCCTTATGGTAATGCACATCGCCCTCGGCTAGCAGCCTGAGTTGCCTTATGGAAGTAATCATGGTGCAGGCACAGCTGTTATGCTCGCAAAAACTTGTATTTGCATAAGCAAAATGGATAACTGGACACCTCAGTGCCTGTTTGTGAAATAAATTGCCTATTTTGATGTGCAAACATACATTTCTATCCACCTTTGAAAGTTTGCCCAGCAGGGCTCCCACTTCTAGAGCTGCCAGGCAGCGTAAGGAAAATCACATTACAGCCTCAGCACCACCACGCGTTGGTGTCATCAGACAGCATTAACATGCTCACATCATGTGTAACCTCATGACATGCCTCAATGGGGGCTGGTGGAATTCACAATAAATAGCCTGTATATTCCTAGCGTATGACATTCAGAAAAGATGCCAAGCATGTCTCTGTAAATGCTGGAAACGTGCCCTTCTCGGTGCTCTCCCAGCAACCGACCTCGTAAGACAGCCGTGCTGATAGCAGCACTGTTGTAGCCCATGGCTGACCCAGAAACCTCCTGAAAAACCAAGTTGCTTAAGGCTCATGCTACAGTTCACAGAGAGGCTGCAACTGGCTTTAAACTTTGTGCTCCAGGCACAGCACATGTAGGTTGGACGGTGCAAGAGGAAGATGCAAAGTTCCACCGAGCAGGAGATTGCACTGTTGATACTAACTGAAGCCTACTCAAACCCAACCCTTAAGAAACCACATGCGATGAACAGTATCAAACAGAGCCAAAGTTTGAGAAGGTGTTGGTCACGAGGTTGGGAGAATGGGAGAATGAAGATATTTCCAAAAAAAAAAAAAATTTTCTGACATCATTCCACACTGGATGATTTTTTTCCCCTCAAAGCAGGCTACAGGAAACCCCCTTACACACCCATGCACACAGAATTTTCTTTCTCTTCCACACCTCCTTTTATCAAACAGCTCTAGTAATATTGTTCAAGTGTCTCAGAGCCTGCACAATTTGTAAAATTTAAATAGTCTGCAAACATCTGTACTAAGCCATAGACTTCTGAGTATATCCAAAGTTTGCAGACACTTTCCCAAGACTGGAACAGAAAAAAATAGGAAAAAACATTCCATCCTATCCCCATACCACAGTTTTTCAGTTACATGTTACTGGACTTACACCGGAGATGGAACTCATTCCACTGTGCTCACTCCACGCACAGAGATGTGGAACCAGTTTAAATGAGTGAGATTTTTTTTCCCCATGAGGCTTGCAGAGAAAGTGCTGAGAATAATGACTAACTTTTATGCCTCTGCAGGAACAGAACATATCACAGCTATCTATATGTGGAAGGAGAAAAGCAAAATTTTGGACAATGGCTAAAAAGGAGTTTGAAAACTCTTCACCTGTAGCAGTTCTCACAAATGAAAGCAATGAAAATTTGCAGCATTATACTCTCCTCGTGGAAAATAAATAAATAAAAAAACCCTTGATTTCTAGACTTGTGATTGTGGATGAACTTGAAGCAAACTTAAGCCAGGTGGTAACTGTTTGCCTGTGTCTGTAGACACAGCTCAGCAGGTCTTTTATCATCCAGAACCCTTTATAGGAGAAGAATTAATTTTTCCTGATGCCTGTGCATTTCACTGTTAGCTGCCAGCAGCAGGGAAAGCTCACACAGTTCTGATTATTTCTCAGACTTCTGAAACATTACTTGGTGTTCTTTACAGGCAATGGGATCTTAAATGCTCGGGGAAGATGGACATCTTCCATTCACACAATGTAAAAGGTTCATCCAAAATCGAGTTTCCAACTCATGGCTGAAATGCTGTCGCAACAATATTTTGGTCCCAGGAAACTATTCCAATTAAAGCACACGAACCGAGGCCAAGATGGACAGCAAACTAATATGGTGATTATATCATGATGCTTGCTGACCATGGACCTGTAGCCCAGAGAGCTCTTGATAAAACCAATAGTCCCTAAAAACTGAGGGAAACCTTGAAGAGTTTTGACCTATCTTGTTAGAGGCTGATATACCCTGTAACAGTCATATCGTATCATATCATAGCATATCATATCAGCAGCCACTTCAAAAATACATACCTGGAATCCCAGTGAACTTCCAACAGAAAAAAAAATGTGTACTGGGGAGAGAGAGAGGTCTGCATGTTTTGGCAGCAAGGCGAGGGCTGAGGAAGGGCAGCAGCAGCAGTCTCATCCAGTGTGTTAACCCAGCCGCTTCCTTCCTTCCTGCGAGGGTAGACTTCTCTGGGCTCTACGGCTGCGGAAGGAAGGAATATTTGAGGCACATTTGCATACAGAGAGCTTACTCTAATGAACTGCTTGCCCTGTGTTTATTGATGAATGGCTTCTTCAGGCACACAGGTGCACKGAGAATTACAAAAGCTCAAAAAAACAAAGGGCACTGGGACAAGCCTGGACAGGGGCATTTCCTTGGGACAAATGCTTAACTTATCTCAGCCAGAAAGCATATATACAAGTGTGGAATATGGGGAAGAATATTAAGATGGAGAAAGAATGAAATTCAAGAGAAGGATACCAATAAAAGTACTTCAGGCAGAGAGATTGGGGAAAGAGGGGAGACACAGAAAAGAGGAGAGAAGGGAGAGTTTATGGCTATAGAAGGAAGGTAGGAGGAATAGAAAGAAAGGAAAAAACAGGATAAAAATGGAGAAAGGGAAACCTGCAGGAGGAAAGGAATCAATGGAGAGGAAAGAGCAGCTCAGGGGAAACTGGCCAGGAGCACAAGAGAGTCTGTAGCTTACAAGAAGATAAACAAGTAGTAGTAGAAATAGGAGATGGAAGTAAGGAAATGGAATTACCTCACAGTGAAAGGAAAAGGTAAGAAAGGACAGAAAGAACACACAAAAGAATACAGAATTACATAATAGAGGTCTTCAGTACTATCAGTTGTTACATTTTTCAGCAAAATGTTTCTTGAGTGCAAGTCCTGTTGCAAGGATGCAAGTGTGAGTATGCTTTAATGRAGGCTGGATTGTGGCTTACACATGGGAATGACTCTGATTTTCATTAATGTGATCACTGTTAGCAGTGATCTCACGGCATCAGGGGGTCTAATAAGAGAGTTGTAGTCCCCTTCTGCATTGCCGTTAGCTATGCCAGCTATATGGCAAATTACTTACATGCCTCATTCCATCCAGCCAAACATAGATGATGCTTTTAAGTCTCCAGGAGATACAGAGTTACCAGAATAGTTTACTTGTTCCCAGAGTAGTTCACTGGCAGAGGAAAACAAGGCAGACTTTCCAAACTTAAGATCCAGAGCCCATTCTGGACTTGGACTGCACCTCAAATTTTAACAATGCTTGGATACAGCATTTTGGTTGCAAACACTGAAATTATTTTAAAACTTTATTCTTGGACTGCAGTTTGGATTAGGAAAACTGCTAATTCTGGAAAATACTTAAAAGCAGTATGTAGATTAGGGTTAATCTATAGTGAGCAAAGAATTAAAATCTAAACCAATGTGTTGTTGAGCGTGCCAACAAAAATACTACAGGGAAGCTGTAATGTAACGGAAAAGAGCTCTCCATATTATAGATCTAGCTGCTGAGCTTTGTAAAGCAGCAGACAGTGTAAAGAATGAAAACAAATAACAGTTTAATAATGAATTACAATAATTGAGTCGAGAGGAAGCCAGGACATGAACCAYGGCCTCAGAGCCCAACTGAGTTAAAATAGAGCAGAGAGGGGAAATATATAATTCCAGACAATTCTGGTTGCTTATTTCTAAAGGTGAACCGAGAGCTTTTTAAAATTACACGACCAGAGTCCAGGGCTGTGTATTTCTCCCATTGATGAAATCACTAACATCAAAATGGTGYGGCTCTCGGCCGGCTTTCCAGCAAACAATATGAGCGCAGCAGCCTGCTCTTTCCACCAGTAGCAATAATTCTTAGCACCATGAACTGAAACAAATTACTGTGAAAACCACTTGGGTGGCTGCTTTTTAAAATATTTTGCACTACAAATTTTGCAGCATTACAGTGATTGTCTGGTGGGGGAGAAAAAAAAAAAGGAGGGGGATTCCTATTCAAATTCCACAGAATCTCTTTTCCTGGATTTGTCAAAATTTCAGATTTCGCAGCAGTTCTCATACTGCTTCATATGTAAATGGCATATTTTATTCCCTCTCTCCACTTTGGCCAAACCTTTTAATGGTATTTAGATACTAGAAGATAGGCAGAGGTGTTTTTAATCTTCTTCAGTACCTAAGTGCCTAATTCCCTTCGATTTCCATGGGTTTTTGAAGGAGTAGGTATTCTGAGAAGTCTCAGCACTTTATCTRGACACCTGAATAACAGCAATAATAATAAAATAGACACCTTTATGTTGCTCTTGAACACCTAGACACCCTCAGAGGCTTCCTTCGGATGCTGTTCAAAGTCTACATCCAAGGAATAGTTCRAGCCCTTAAAAGCAACATTGTCAGTGAGAGCTGCTGCTCGAGGCTCATCCGCCTCGGGGAAAGGTAGCCCCAAGGCAGCCCCAGGTGAGCCCCGGGGGCGGGCTGGGGGGAAGTGCGCGCCGGCCGGGGCTCCCGGGCACCGCCGCACGCTCCCCACTGGCCGTGCGCGCCCCACACCGCTCGCCAGACACCAGCAGCGGCTACCGCGGCTGGCGGAGCACGCGTGGCAGCGCCTGAGGGCAAAGCAGAGCAGCCCTGGCGAAGAAGAGCTGCTTAACCGTCCTCTGCCACGCAGAGTTCAAAGTATCCCGCTAAACGCAAAACCCAGCTGCATGCACCACTGCGGAAATGGTACCGTAGGACTGAGGCAGGTTGAACAGACTGGACACCAAAGGTCTAGCCAGAATGTACCCTTATTTTATACTAATTTCTACATTTCTTCGTGGATTATGAAGGTGGAATTACATATGGTAAAGAAAACYGGGAGAAACCTGAAGCGATAAAGCCAGAGCTCTGCCGAGGCGTTAAGGGCGATGCTGACAGGAGAGGGAAGACTCAGAAGAGACACGTCCTCTTGCTCTGCTCTCTTCTGTGTCATCCAGATAACGAGACCTGCACAAAGCACCCGAGTTCCTCCTGCCTCACTGCCTTTGCAGCGCACGTTCTGCTGGTGTAACACGGAAACTTGTTCAGCCCCCTCAAAGCTCAGCGCTTCCTGAGRGCAAAACTGGAGCTGTGAGCACTCAGCCCTGCGTGTGCGGTGATTCGAGCTTGGCAGGATTCGGTCTCCCTAGCTTTTTTKGGGRGGGGGAGGGGAGGGAAGAGGAGAGGAGAGACAGCGGGAAGGGATCCTTGGAAGCATATATTGCTCTTTCCTGTTAAAGTTGACCATCTGAATGCTCAAATGAGTATAATARGAAATCTGAAGAGAGGTAATGCATTCCTTATTGTAACTAATCCTTGAAGGCCAGGCTTACGCAGCTTTTCAGTAGGAAAATTATGAAGAAGAATTTGCAGTTCATTGGGTAATGAAAGGAGAAAAAATTACCTAAAGCTGCTGGGAAATCGTAATATTGCATGGGTAAGTAGTTAGAGGCACCCAGTTCATGAGGATGAGAACTACGGAATCAAGTTTCTGGAATGGCCATTACRGAATTTTTAGTAGTAAATATCACCATGTAAATCCCGACCTTTCTTCCTCCTTCCCAAGGGGGACCACAAATACTTTCATCTAGCCTGTAGTTAGGAAGGCAATTTGGGAAACAAGGAAAGCTCAGTTGAAGATGTAGGGGCTAGTTCTTCCTCTAGCCTGATAAGAATCTGACCCTACTGTTCACTTAAATACTAAATGATCTCTTCTCTCACTGCTTTTTCTCTGACATGTCCCAGTAATGAAAAACAGTAGTTTAACTGACAGTGTTACTTACATTAAAACAGTTTAACATCCTTAAAATTCAGAATCTTGCAGYGTTGCAAGTTCCAGTGGCTGCTATGAAGCTTAACCCTGACTGCAAATGCTCCTTTTGTTCTGTTTTTGTGCTCACAGGCCTATGCTGCTTTACATCCCACAGACAGCCAACAAGATGCGTTGCCAGTGCATGAAAGGCTCCACAGAAACGGAGGACCACCTCCAGTAGGCATGCCTCAGGAAGAGCAATGCCTCCCACAGGTGGGGGAAATAAAACACATTAGTTTAATAACTGTATGGCCTTAATTAGCAGGTATTTGCAGAAGGAAGGTGGTGACAACCACAAGTCACCTGGTCAGGAAGGTGCACAGCTGATAGTCGTGCACAGCAGGACAGGCAAGGCAAAGCATGGTACCTGCTGTGCTTGTCCCAGGCAAGCAGGAAATGCGACTCACAGGTCCTCTAAATGGCCATTAAACAACCACAGGTAAAGGGGATGGCGAGGTCCCTAAACGGCCCTTAAGCAGTGGGGTAGAAGCGTGTTAAACAGTGGGGTGACGGAATGGACAAATGCTCATCATAAACTCAGCGTGTCCTACCCTTGCTCCACGTGTGGTTTCATCTTCGGTGACCTCCGACCTCCGAAGAAACACCGTTACTCCACCACCTGCACAGCTTTGTGTGTTGTATGTGTTTCTTCTACCCTCTAAATCCTGAAGAAATTAGTTAATTTGTTATTTTTCATGATCAGTCCCAGATGGATGATGTCTGTCAGCATTTTCCAATTTACATAACATTTATCATCTTCAAAGCGCTTCATAAACATTAAGCAGTTGATCCTCACACCACCCCTATGCCCTAAGCATTACCACTTCCTATTTGCCAACTGGAAATTGTTACAGGAAGCCGAAGCAATCATCGCAACAGCTAGGGGAACACGAGAACTCAGTACCATCCGCTTTTTTAACTGCTCCTTATGCCTCTAGCACATCACACTTTCCTAATGCAAGCCCACCTACCACACTGCCTTCTAGTAGTTCTTTTTTCTTTCTTATTTGCCTATAGAGGTCCTCTCCCCAGCTCTGTTAATTCTTGTTACTTTTTGGTCTCTGATAAGCACCAGGTTCCTAGTCTGTCCACACCTCAGCTTCCAAAATACTCTAAAAACAAATGAGTACAGCTTTTGTACCCTAATATATTGCATCCCCAATATTTGTCAGTAAGTAATTTTAAAAATCAGCTTCACTTGCTTTCAGCTCACAGAGTCATCTACATTCACTGTGCGTACAGAACTGAGATTCACTGAAAATCAGGCCTCAGCTAAGCTTTGGGTGAATTTTTAATGTAAGTGTAATTAAATAGCTTGTAAAATAGAGGTACTGCAGAACTGGTATCAGCAACTGCTGGAAAGAACGGGAAGTCAGAGTGGCTGCATTCTTAGCTGCAGTGGAGCATTCAGCAATGTTAAACTTCTTCCTAGCACRTGCAAAGGGAGGTAGTTTGATTTATTAATAATAATGGCCTTACAACTATAGTTACAGATAAGTGAAGTCTTTGAGTCACTTTTAACTGCCAAAAGCCAGTAACACTGAGAAGAAGAGAAAGAAGAAACACTGCATAGTAGTTAGACAAAATTAGAAGCCTGTAACGCCTTCTGTGGGGTTTGTTTCTTCATCTAATCTTGTCTGTAGTAGCGAAGAATRGTGGTACATAGCAGAAGGCTACTAATGCAGTATTACCTGTTAGCCCCTCAGCAGACRAAGGCTCTATGAGCCCTCTATTCATGTGAGTTGTACTGCTGGTGCAAAAAATAACCCTAAGAAAAATGCAACACAAGAACTTTTATTTATGATATTTTCTTTTCCTTCCTTCTTTTAAAAAATATTTTCCCCATAGCTAACCCCAGCACCAACACTTTTAGCGTTAAAAAAGAAAAAAAAACAAACCAACATTCAGTGTTGCAGCTCCTGACTTACAAGTTTGCCTTGGTGTTAGAAGCAATGGACAATGCATGGGAGAAGTTAGGCACCTGGAGTAAAATTCACCACAGGTCAGCTAGAGATGCTCAAAACGAGCTAAAAAAGACTAGGAAAGCAGTGTAACTTGAGATCTCCCCCCTCTGTCAGCATGAAAGCACCTTACTTGACAGGACAGGAGGTGTCTTCCTCTTGCAGTTCAGACCCTGGCTGCCTCTACTGAGCGTGGGTACAGCAATGAGGGGAGGAAAGTGGCATTGCCATTTGTTGTCCTTCCCTAGTAGCAAAGCAAATAAGCTTTGGGGCATCCTCTCAGAACAGAAGGAACTTGGATTCAACATCCTTCTCTGCTTGAGAGGAATGCATCGCTGCAAGCCTTGGGGAGGAAGGGCTGACAGAGGTGGCTCTCTTGCGGGGTGGTGGGTTCTCTCCCAGAGCCATTCGTTACATTTTACTGAGCTCCTTGCACAAGAAAGCTGTAGGTCAGGTCCAGCTCTTTCAGAGAAGCTATCAGTGGATGCAGCCTTCCAGGGGCTGGCCAGCAATATAAGTTCTCAAACACGTAAGTGAGATTCATCAATTGTATGATTTCAATGTAGCCCAGGCAAAATTTACTCGCTGTCTACATCTGAACTGGAATTAGACATTAAGGTAGCTCCAGCTTATACCTCTTGCTCCCTTTGCTCCCTTTTCAATACAGAGTTAAAGGTTGAAAGCAGACTGAAGGGAATGGGAATGGCTGTAATGCTGGTTGGTATGGACACCTGCTTAGAAGGAGCATTCATTGACTTTACATTTTAAACCAGTAGGCTAGGCTTACATATGCTCTCTGACTATGCATTTCAGCATAGTCATGGGCTACAAGCTTGCTTGGGATCAAGTTGTTTTATCAGCATGTGTGTGTATATATATGTATATACACACATACGTACATATAAATATCTTACCTGTATAAATCACTGTCCATACTTCTTGGTCTGTTCTCTCTTCTCCAGGGGCACTGTTGTCTAACCTGTAGTGTCCTGTGAATTCAGGCCAGTGAAAAAGAGTAAGTAAAAAATATTTCTTTGAGACCAAGGTATATTCTTCTGCCCAGTTTAAAAGGAGGTGAAATATTTACCTACATTTCAATCCAGCGTTAGCTCAGACACACCAGCCGGTTACAGTGGCTTAGCAAAGTAACATATATCAGCTGAGCTATGGCTATAGCAGCTCAGTTATGTGTGAGCTATTCATGGCATATATGTGAACCCTACATACAGAAATGATTAGGCATCCAAATTGTGGTACTGAGAAGAATTTTTCTCCTGCTACCTAGCTTTTCATTTCCAAAACTTTGACAGGAGCCATTAAAATGTAGAAAAGGAATGACCAGGTGACACACGTTGTGCTTTTTTCATTTGCACCGCAATTAACAACTGGTAGCTTAAGTTATTGGTGAGGAGGAGAGTTAAACTACAAAAAACCTAATTTAATGCTCTTTCTTCACTGTGTGACTCAAACCAGTTTTGCAATCTGTTACAGGTTAACTAGCCAGGGTTAGGCAGGGTGGGGCCTGAAGCGGATTGCATAACTGGTTTATTCAATTCACAGAGCAAGAAAACACCCTTAGAAATAGGCATTCTAGATGAAGACCAGATACTTCCTGTCAATTATGGTGCATCACGCAACAAAACGGAWTTTCAGACCCCGTGCTTTTGCTGCTGCACTGAGACAGTGCCCAGAGGTCAGGCGAGAGTGGAGGCCACCCACCAGCATACCGCAGCTGAAGAGCGTGCCTTTCTTCTAGGCAGGGGCTACGCTCAGAGGCACACCCTCACCTGCAGCCTCTCTCCACTCCTCCACAGCTTTGTGTGCCAAGTGCAGCTGGTTAATAGATCACAGATCAGACCGACCAGCTGCTTCTAGCATATGGGGTCATGGAGGASGGGAGAGGCTTCTGGGCTGCTCTGCAAATGCGCAAGATGCAGGCCTGGAGCTGTCTAGAGATCAACAGGTGATTTCAACTAGGGAAAGAAATGGAAAAGAGCTATACTGTCTTTCACAAAAGAGAGGTCAGGCAGAAATGCAGGTGTTGAGATTTGCAGGCTTACCTTGTGGAACAGGGTATCATGTACAGCTTCATATGGCACACAAGGCAGTGACACAGATGTATCTGAAAGCTCTCCATAGATGTTAACTTGAGGAAGATGCAATACAGAAATTACAGAGAAAAATGATTAAATTACATCATAATTCTATGGCATAGGTGTTAAAATACGCAACAGATGGTTTTAAAATCTTTTACTCTCTCTTGTTATCRGTGTACAACTCTTTATTTCTTCTATACAATTCAAATTTTGGCACTGTACAACACTACCAGGAAGAGATGGAGTATGTGATCTACTTGTTTTTATGCAACCAATGTTGTCATTGCCCTTCAGAGTTTTCCCCATCTGCAGCCCTAGAAATACAGTCAGCAACACAGGAAGCCTCACTTTCACTTACATTAATGGGCGCTTTGTAATGCTCTGTCAATATAAAAAGGTCTTAAAGTTTAAGTTAAACCTAATTCGTAACTCACTTTAACAGTCCTTCACATTGTCACGGCAGTATAAACTTGTTCCTACTATAAACATAACACAGGCGTGTTCTGAATCTCTGTTAGGCTGCGTTATGTTATGTTACATTATAATGGTAAGACAGCAGAACAGACCACTTGGGGAGACTGGTGGAGTTTCCTTCACAAGTCAAGATGAGCATGTGCAAGGGTGATCTGAGAGTATTTGAACTTGCCTAAGTGCAAGGTTAGACTGAGTGATCTGAAATCCTTCACAGTTCTTTAATTCTAAAGGCTATGTTTTCTAAAGTGACAGTTTCCTTGTGTGCCGGTCAGYGTGGTCTAATTTTATCCCCAAAACATTGCTCTGTGTTTTTGCAAAGGCTATCAGTACACTCATCGTAGTAGAAAAATTTGATAAAACTTGCATTCCTGAACTTGGCCTGTTTCTCGACAACGTACTGAAGAAAAGCAAACAGAAACGGCATCACTGGTAATTTAGTTAAGTACACTCCTTTTGTATTTGCTACAGTGTAAAGACTCCCTCTTGCTCCCCAGCCTGTCCAGTCCAGTGGAATTGTGAACTGAGACTCTAAGGACACTCAACTACTGGACTTTTACAAAAATGTGTCTAAAACTGATCCCTTCTCATCTCTGAGTTCTCCAAAACAGCCTCATGTCCTGGTCTGTCTAGATGGAAAGGTAGCTTTTTCTCAAGACATTGCTTTTATAATAAGGCTGTCACAGAGTAGACCCCATCTGTTTCACAGCAGCAACTGGCGGGTAAAGGACCTTCATGRAGACTCCCCTTCAAAGTCCAGGTTTAACATCCATAACATCTAGAACCAAAACCAATGTTGAGGAGAAGTGTTAATCCACCGTCCTCCTGTTGCTCTTCACAGAAATGGCCAGTTTCAGACAAAAGTTGTTCATGTTTCCTCATGGTACTTTCTAGAAGAGGCATGGAAATGCCCTTGCTGTAACCTAAAACACAGAAGAAGTGAACGGTGTGCCTGGGGTAACAAGAGCAGCCGCCTTGCTGTAGCACAAAGCTGTTGCATCGTAGGTTACCTAGCCCATGGAGTGATCTGGCTACTGTGGGTGGGCTACCTGTGGTACTCACACAAGCCCTGCCACCCCCTGCTGGCTTGGGTACTTCCACAGTGGAAGTCCAAGTGCATTTTGTAGTGTTACAGTCACGATATGGACAACAGCCTCAAAGGAACTGGACTAGAGCAAGCATTTCCCTTCCCCTGAGTTGATGAAGCAGCCCTTGGTTATTGCTGCAGTGTGACTGCTTTAACAACGTTCTGCAGTCCATAATTTTGTGGTACGCATTTCCTCATGGAGTGACCATGGCTAGCTTATTAAAATCACACACAAAAAGGCCTTAGTCCATTTCTTAGTGGTCGATAGCAGATAAAACACGGATAACCTCACTGTGAACTATGATGGTGGAACCTGCAGAAACCTGGGATCTGTTCCTGGCTTTGTGACCGGATGGAGGGCTGTCTTCAGACAAATATTTCAACCCTTTTGTGCTTCAATTTCCCTCTCATGTAGGACAGAGGCACTCTCCTGCTTTTCAACAATGCTGCATGGAGGTATGGGATGAGATGCACTCTGAGGGCAAGCCTCAGGAAGCTTGTCCAGTTACTGACTTTAGACACCTGCTCCCAGACAACTGGAGAGCTTCAGTTCCTGCGGCTGCCAACGCAGGACCTTTACCAGCATTCTGTTCACTAACCAAACATGTCTTTTTATTATGTTGCTGTTACTATTGCAGTTGGTCAACAGAAACCCCATAAAACTTGATGTTGTAAAAAATAATAAACACATGGTAATGTTACAAAAATTGACTTTGATACTAAGCACCAAGTTGGCATGACTACAAGCATGGTGTAACCCACAGCAAAGCTACCAACATTCTTTCTGCTCATCAAGAGGCTCAGGCCATGCTGGCCGGCCTCCTAGGTCTCTGCATCCTCTCACCACACACCCTCAAGCACAAATCCCCAGCAGACCCTTCTTTCCCTCCAGCTGAAACCACAACAGGGACTTTAAATTGGATCTGGGCTGTACTGCTGAGCTACAGGTCAGAATCACAGAATGGTTGAGGTTGAAAGGGACCTCTGGAGATCATCTAGTCCAACCTCCCTGCTCAAGCAGGGTAACCTAGAGCATGTTAGACAGGGTTGTATCCAGGCGGGCCTTGAAGATCTCCAGAGAAGGAGACTCCACAAGCTCTCTGGGTTGCATTTGATAGAGGTRTGGACTCTTTACTCCCTAAAACGACTTTATACTCTGGTTTATATATGACGACATGAAAAACCAGTGGTTACATGACTGTCCCCTCTCACCCCACCCATGTAATGATTTTATCTGGTCATTTTGTATAGGCCACTTTGTGAACAGAGATCTCAATTTTTCAAATGTTGTTCCTCAGGCTAGTCATTAGATTTCATCTGCAGCTTTCTCTTACCTTGGGATGGTTACTAATATCACGTGAAATATTTTGAAAGTTAACAATTTTCCAGGGCAATATAAATTTGCATTTCAGATGCTTTTAAATAAATACTTAATAAAGAAAATGTCATAGGTACAGTTTAGTTTATCTTCATTTTTTTACACGACTTCTCTGGATGGCAGGACAGCTGAGTTGACTGCACAACAGTTTTAGAAATATATAGCCATCTGTTCAGCTCATCATGTGTTAATAGATATCTCAAGTTTCAATTCAAGAAATAGCCATATTAATAAATAAAGTAACAGCAGGAAACCTCTGTTAACTAATGGAGACCTAGCCATAGTAGTACTACATCTGTGTAAGTCAGTCATTACAGAAATACTCAGGTACAAAGTACTTAGCTTACATAGGACCTTTTTATTAAAAAGCATTAGAAAGCTGCACTTCCTGGAAGGCTGGGACTGAGACTAGGAAAGGACCTAGCTAGAAGGTTTGCACCTTTAAGCTGACACTTGGATACATTTTACAGAGGTGAGAGTTCCTTCCTAACAATGAACCTACCCAAGCTTCACGTGTTTCTTCTGTGGACAACCAATTGGTTTGCCAGAAAWGACCCTTTAGAAAACTTCAAACTACCTGAACCTGAAATTCAGGCCACTAACTCTGAAGAAAAGGGCCCATGTCTAAGTCAACACCACTGTTAAGTTAATCGTGCAGCCTCTATAGGGCAGTGTCTTATTTAAGTGGTCTGGTTGCAGATAACTGAATTTCCCCTGAAAGGTGAGCTTCTACTGGGCAATAGTGTCCTCTACTCGCATCTGTAGGTATGAAGTGAGACAACTTACAAAAAAAGTAAAAATTTGATTTTTTATTGTTTTCTGCTGCTCTAGAAGGCTCTTTTTACTGCACAGTTATAGGCAGTGTAAAGGGCTGTAGCTGTAGGTCTTTGGTTGCCAAGATGATGAAAATGTCACTCTCTAGCAGATGGTACTGCTGATGCAGAAGGTCACTGACTTGGAAATTCATTTAAACAACCCAAAACAAAAACAAGTGAATGGCAGGGGTAGTCCATTATTACCCTTGGATATTCAAAAGAAGGATGAGGAAGCACAGCAAAAAAGAAGAAAGTCACTTTTTCCTTGGATTAGTTATAGAAAACACATTAGATTTCCTTAAGAACAAGAGAGAAACATAAGCCACTGAATGAAATCAGGGGTCAGATCCTTGGAATTCCATAGATGAGGTTTTTATCTGAGCAGGGAAAACCATGGAGGACACAGTGTCAGTACAACTAACAGTCTTCAGGCCTTTTTTCACTGCAGGGATGTATTCTAGTCCCCCACCAACCAACTGGATTCTCGAGAATCTTAAATGCCCTGGTTGATGCTGCTGCTGGTTCAGTCCTTAATTTTAGGGCTGAGAAGCACAGAGACTGCTTCACATCTTCCTCTCCCTTCTCCAGTCATCTTCTAACTGTAGCTCAGCAGACTGGAGAATTTTGATCCTTTGTGGCTAGTGTGGGGCAGATCTCATACTGGAGAAGTTACCGAAATATAAATTTATGATTTCATGGAAGCAATTTCACAGGAGCTAATTAGGGGGTAACTTATTAATAGAGAAATCTCCAAGTTTTGAACGAACTGATAGCTGCTGTACCAAGTAACTAGGATCAGTGATTGCAGTCACAGATGTACTGGGTGAGAGCACAGTTAATAAGACTCTTCCATGAGCTGTGCAGTCTCTGTCACAGGAACAATTTAGGAATTCCTCTGTTTGTGCCAGCTAGAGAAAAGCCTGGAAAATCTGTGATCTCTATTCATCTTCTCCAGCATGAATTTGCACCTATCTTTGTTGTTCACTAACTGCTCCCTTCCTCCAATGTTTTAGCCCTTACTGTTGTGGAGAAAATCTGATTTAAAAATTTTTGAAATAGCAAGGTCTTCCTGAGTGTGTGGAGAACSTAAGGAGATATTTGTGACTATGAACTGGCTTCTTTATACAAATCAGTGACCCCATGGATCTTGCAGTCCCACAGCCATGGAAGTGCTAATTTTTCAAAGAGATACTAATATTCATTGGATTTTTCGTGTGGGCTTTGCTACAGATACAGGACATTTCACTTTGTTTCTATACTCTGCTGAACTCTCTAAGCAGCTGTTTCTATCTCAGCACCACTCCCTACGAGCAGGAAATCTGTGGGATTATGATACATCATTCCCAATCTCTCCATTCGGTTAGACAGCTGCATAACTCACCTGGGGATCAGTCCCTGGGTAATGTGGCCGTATTGAACTTACAGCAGTGAGCCGTGATCCACACTGAAGTTACCTCACCCCRAACCCACGCTGTGCCTCTGCACTTCTATTCTTGTTTATATGTTGGTATCATCATGTGACAAATCACCAAGTCATTAGTAAGAGGCAAAATTGAGCTGCATACTGCATTTATGTTTTCATGTGATCCTCATAGCTACGACAACTTGTTAACACCTGAGCAGCTTCAGACACTTGCACACTACAGCATATAGATCTGGAAAACTTTCAAAAATGCACTGCCCCAAAGAAATTCTTCCCCCATAAGCAGCCATCTATAGATCATCAACAGACTTAGAGTTTGACAGTTCTTGCAGATAAAAGGAGAAGCAGAATCAGACTGTAAAAACAGCTTTCCACCTTTGATTTAAAGTGGAGTTTTATCTTTCATTCTGATCCTCTCTCCCAGATTGCATCTTATAGCGGTCCCTTGTTAAGAATCACATCAAAAAGAGAAACAAACAACTACTCTCCTTATGGTTTTCTAAGTAGAAACCAGCTATTGGCACAATATTTCCTAAGTGTTAATATTCAAGGGCTTCCAAAATATGATTAAAATATTATGAGCTACTTTTACAAGAGCTGAAGTCATGTAAGGAGATTTATGTAGGCTGTTGTAACCTTCCTATCAACTGTAACTTTGCTTAAGGCTACTGTTTATCATTTCAGAAAATATTGGAGATATCTAAGGTCTCAGGCACCAGAAAAAAGCAAAGGGAGACAAGCATCTGTCATGGTACATAGAAAATGAATCCTTCTGGCAACTTCTGCCCAGCCCCAGATTAATATGGATTTACAATTAACATCATCAGTGAATCAAGCAGCGTTGTAATTGTTTTTGCAGCTATTCCAAAACTTTCTTCTGCAGACATAACCTAATTCTAACTTAGTGAGACAGAACAGCTTGACACGTTTGTTATCTAAAGACCACTTCAGCCAAAGAACATAATGAAAAAGCATGGGAACTTGACTCAGGAGCAAAGGCTCTTCTTTAATACTTGTTCCAAAAATAAAAAAAGCTTCTTCCCCCTACATCCCTCATTATTTTTTATTCTTGAAGCTCTAATTTTGCCCCAAGGACTGTTTCAAAAATACATTCTCTTTGATAGGATTGCTTAATACTGCTCAGTCAAGTGGGATTAGGGACTTCTGAGAGAAAGAACGTATTTCTTGTTCATTTTCATGACTAATTAGTAAAGATGACTTTGGGAAACCTTAGTTTAGAAGTATCACTCACCTCTTCTTCACAGCAGTGATTAATACCAGCCTATGGTGCTGCTGAATGTTTGAGGTGTGGATGGCAGCAGGTCTGTGGAGACCAGAGCTGGATCCCAGCTTGGTCAGGCGCTGCGATGAGTCCTCCCACAGTGACGTGGGCCCCACACATACCAGGAGCAAGCCTGCTATTCCCTCTCACAGGCACACTTTTGCTGTCTGCGTTACCATCCTACCTAAGGCCGGCTGCTGAAAGCAAGTCCCTGAGGGTAACCCTGTCCTGGAATGATTTCTCCAACCAAGTATTTAAGGGGAACGGAGTGAAAGCTCTGCTTATACACCAAGTGARGGTGGGGGAATACACCTGTGCTCTGGCTCCTGGGAGTAAAATGACAGGAAGACTAGCTGGAACAGATGATACAGAGATGGAACAAGTTTTGTGGCCTTCCTTCTCCACACTATGGCCAGACATGGCAGGCCCTTGAGAAGAATTATTTAGACAAATATTCTTCCAAAACTTTTAAGTTTCCTCTTTAAGCTTACTAAATTTGCAGAGATGCACATAATAAGTAAATAGATAGAAAGTGCCTGAAACATGACTAACACTGAAAGCTTACTTCCATCATTTGTCCAGCTATGAAGTTAAAAAAAAAAAAAAACAAGACCCAAGAACTATCACTGTGTGTGGTACTACAGTTTCRCTGTGCATTACATCACAAATACACTAAGGTATCAACCCTTGAAACCATTTCCAGAAAGGCTGAGACAAGATAAAATCAAAACTGAGGATCTGAATATACAGTCCTCACTAAATCAAAAGGAGGGTTGCTGTTGACATGTATACAAAATAATGACTCAGACCCTAAAAATATACAATGTTGACTTACATTAGTGATATTTTTATAAAAGAGACTGTATTTAGCATTTTTTTGTATGCACCCAAGAATATGGCCTGACCATCGCATTTCCTACGGTCAACTTGCTTGAGTGCTTTTAAACTGTCAGGGCATGATTCAGAAAAACAGACTTTACATAAGAGCACAAGATCAAATTGAAAAGAATTTCCTGAACAAATGGAGAAAGGAGTGTTGTGGTTGCTCAGGACTGCTGCCACCAGCTGTGCTCCACTGGAAGGTGCTGGACTATGGACATACACAGCCAGACGGCTGGCTGAGCCACGAGGCCACCAAACTGCCACCCACTTATTCTGAAGGCTGCACCTGTAAGTGCTCTGAAGGGCTGTTCCTACTCACCCTTTGGCAGCTGGCAGAAGTGGCATCAGCAGGACTCACCATCTGAATGCCTCAAAGGATTATTCTCTCCATGCTAACTGGATGTTAGAGTAATGTGCAGAGTTAAGAAGGGAACACAGATACTGCAAAAGGTGTTAATCTTTTTGCTGACAGAGAAACAAAGAAACCATGCTTTGGTGAACAACTTCCACTCTTCAGTTAGTGAAGAAAGATGGATTTCTTCCTTTGCTGTCCATGCATTAGTAACATACTGAAAAATGGTCTGCTCTGCATAGAACCGTATGCACCAATCCAAGTAATGCCAGAATAACATGATGGGCATTGTTGTTTCCTTGTGTCCAGCCAGCATCTTTCACTTGCAGTCACAAGTCCATAGATGCAAAAATGAAATAAAAGAAAAACATCATTCTTAGACGAGAGCCAGAGCTTCCACTCAGACAAGAGCATTTGGGCCTATTCCAGCAGCTAATGAAGTCCACTCCTCTAGGGCAAACTGGGTCCTAATCATATGTTTTTATTGTTTGTATCTCTTTCCTTAACTACATCCTCACAAATGTTCTCTGAGCTAATATTCTGGTTGATAATATTCCAGAACATTTGCAAAGACCCCTAGACTAGAGCTGAGCTGTGCGAAACTCCTYGTTCTTCAAAAATGTAGCAGAGTATGAAGCGTTGCTGTGTCCACCAACTTGTGAACATAATTTTTCACCAGCTGTGCGGATTGATTTAATACAGCTGTAACTATGAAACTTCTGAAAAGAATGATGGGACTTTTGGGATGCTGTAAGCCTCCCTGACCCTTCAAAAGAGGCACTCTATGTCCAGCTTTCTTTCTTAGGACTGAAACCACCATACCAGGCAAAAAACAGCATAGCAGCTTCCGAGTGATCCTGTTCCTGATCCAAAATGCTGGCTCTGAGAAGGTGAGAGCAGGGACCACAGAGAGGAAGGGTCCAGAAGTTATTCTCACTCTTCAGCAGTGCACTGCAGTGACCACATCTGCAGGGTGACCACAGCACAAGGTGCCGTTGATGCTATACTTATCCCACAARCCCTACAGAAGAGTCACTTCATCTTCCTCATGTTCCATGAAGCTTTATAACAGCAGTGGGGAGAGAAAGGCTGAGCATATGGGAGAGCCGGCCTTAGAGATATTCCTAAACAGGCCTTCAGAGGCCATTTCTCAGCCATGTTTCCTTGGGGGTCTGCGAAGACCACAATGACTAACTAGTTAGTCATCTTAGTTCTTCCCAGGGTTAACTCAGCTGATCCCATGGGGAATGGAGTAGGTCCCAGATTCTTCTCAGAGCCAACAATATCTCACAGTTGTTTCATTCCTCGCACTCTGACAACATGTGTTAGGGAAACACAGGGCACTGAGGGCCTCTCTTGCTCTACATCTCATGATAAGCCTCAAGAGATCAAGAGTAAGTCAGTCTGAGGTTGGAGTCAACAGCTATGATTTTAGGAGTCACCCATCTGTTTATCTGTGCAGAGCAGGAGGAAAGGGAGAGCACTAGACTAGCTGCCTGCAAAGCTAATGTCAGTCACGGAGTGACTCTTCTCCTTTGGTAGCCACTCTACCCACCAGAGGCCTGGACCAGCAAGCTAACTCCGTGCATGTTGGGGAGGAACCAGGACCTCACAGACTGCTCAACTTGAAGAGATACAGGCATGTGTGCAGTACACCATCTGTGCCACTTCCAAGTCTGGAAGATCCAAATGCAGCATTTCACCTGCCCCCAAAATATCAGAGCTGGCCTGAAGAGGCTACTATGGAAAGCCTTTGCTGACACCCCTGCAGAGAGCAGATGAGCATCCCTCAGGCGCTGTGTTACTTACACCATCCCACAGGGCCATTGATGGAAGAGCCTGCACCTGTGGAAATGTGGCATGCTGCACTCTGTGTTGTTGCACACTCACCATGGACTGCATGAATGGCTTCCAGCTCGCTGCTGCAGGAATGCAAAAGGCTTTAATGCACACTGCTGAATTTCTCTGTGCTGAAGGTGAGAGTTGCCCTCTCTCTTGACAGGTATTCTGCTGTCGTGATGCTGCTGTGGCATAGGCTACGCTGCACTGTCATGTATGCTGCTGGCAGACCYGGGTTCTCTGTGTGTGCTAGCCAGACTGACATGGGTATATTTGGGAGGACGTTAGGTTTTTTGCTGGACTTCTTGCAAATGTCAGACAGCGTGGACATTTGGAATGTTTGAACCACAGAGATACTAAAGGGACAATCCAGAGGACTATGAAGAAATGAAGACCTCATTCCTCACAATATTTGGGCACCTGAAGCCTATCTATACCAGTGGACAACAGAGCCCTTGAGGATGTGGGACAGTAGTTTAGATTCATTTAGTCCAGTGCCATTCACAGTTGTAGTGCTTCAAGTTTCTTGTTGGCTAAGCTCTGGAGCCAGACAATAAGAAATGCTTGATGTTGGCAATGAGGTCGACTTCCAGTTATCTAACTGCAAGTCCAAGTAAACCACTCTTATGCTGGACGAAGAGTGGCAGAGTGAGGAAAATAAATCATCTTCTCTCCAGACACCTGGTTCCATGCCCAAAATGCTGTATTGTACTTCATTTCAGATGTCACAAGCAATCCCAACAGATGGACTAAACCAATCAAAATCTTCTTGAAGTATTTCACTGATAATAATGTTATTGGCTGGTTCACTGCTGTAACCAGAAACAGATCTAAGTAGGAATAATCATATGGTGAGCTGATAGTCCAAAATAAAGTTACAACAGTAATTAAATACTATTTAATTACTGAACAGAACACTATTTAGCAGTACAGGTTTGGTTATTAATCTTGCTGGTTTAATATTTAGGGTAGGAGAAAGCTCAACTTTTATATTTTGAATTTGATCTTGGCTTGTCCTGGAATAAATGTGGAAGTTCTATAGGTGGTATCTACCAGAAACACTTCCAGTCTGTATATTTCCAGAAGTACATCGTCAGCATATGACAAATATTTTACCAAGACATTATATGTTTTAACATCTACACACTTTCTATATAGCCACTGAGAAGCAAGTCCTGTGGCATCAGTTGGACCACTCTGAGTTACCTTATAGCAAAACAGTCTGATCTGCATCACAATACTCTGCCACAGTTTAGGAAAAAGCAGCTCTACCGTGGTGTATCCTGAAGTAATGACAGGCTTTAAATAATCTCTACAGGAGGTCAGATCACAAATAGCCTGATTCTGATATCCCATCTGTTTGAATGTCTATGAACATGTCTTCAGACTGTTAGGATATATTAAAAAAAAATTTTTTTTTGCTGGTTCCCCCCCTCACCCCTGCCCCCCAATCCTCTGACTTTGTCTTCTTTAGTATATAATGCCCCAATTGATTTTGTTGCAGCTTTGACAAAGAAGTTCCATTTTGGATGTTGTTCTGACTCACTACAGAAAGGGTATTTCTCTCCTCTCCTCACACAATAATGTGCACTCTTTTTATTTTGTAATCCAAAAGCTCTGAGCCAAATCTAATGTAACTCTGTTGAAGTCAATAAATGACTCCAAGGACTGGTTTGTCTCCTGGTTTTAATATAAGCAAAGTCTCTCATCCAGTGTGACAGCAGAAGCTTAGTACACACTCCGGTGTGTTAAATAGCCTAGTCATCACAGTGCTGTATTTGCTTTTGAACAGGCTTATTATCCATATCTGTACTCCTTCTAAATCTGGATATTGCATTTGTTATGCAAAGAAGGAAAATTAGTTTTACTACTTGAGATAGTGACTGCTAAGACAGCTGAGTTACAGCATATGTTAATAGTACGGCTGTTCTCATTTAAAGAGATATTCAAACCTCTAACAAAATTCTCCTTCAAAAGATTTCCTATAATAAAATACACGTAACTACCATGTACCATTGCCATCTAGTGGAAAGGTAAGTAAGAACATAGGTTTCCTTCAATTTTGATAGCTAAGRCTTGCCATTCATGATGATCACTGATGACACTTTTGGAAAATTTGAGAAACCTTTAGAAGACTTATTGAAAAATTCATATATCTCTCAATGCCTGCTCTGCTCTTATGGAAATTGATAGCTCCATGTCCCTAAAAAGAAGTGTTCAACTGCTGTTAGCAATCTTATATGGAGTTTTTCTTCTGAAACAGAAGAAACTTAGCTTATGTCTTTATGTTTAATTAAATTTAATATTCACTAATTCACCAATCTAAATTGAAATGCATCATGTTAGTGGATTCACATGGTCATAAGGATGTATTTCAGAGACAATTGCTGTGAAAGGGGAGGTGGCTGTACAGCAGAAATAGAAATCATGCTATAGTAATGCAGTTTTTCCTTGGCTTGTCTAAAAGAATAAAATTAACACAGCTTTTTGCAATTAAAGGCATATGCAAGAGTTGGGCAGGCTGGCAGACTAAGCATTAAACTGAGGAACTTCTACACAAAAACTGGTCAGTCTAAATGACTTACTTCTTGTAGCCATTTGTTTAATGAGTTTACATCTGCTGTGACTTTCAAAGAAGCCAGAAGAGCTCAAGTGTTTGACAGCTGCTCTTAAAAAAGAATTCATGGAGGATGCACTATCTCATCTTCCTCACAGACTTTAGATAAGGATGAGAAATATTATAAAGATCCCCTGGAAAGCCTCAAAGACAAAATACACTATATCTAGTTTTACTAGATTCTTGATCATTTACAGTTCACCCTAAAACTCCCACACATTTGTTTCTTAATGTCCCTCATGCTCCGTTAAACCTCACTGCAGCAATGTTCCCATAGGAATGTGGCCACTTGCCAGACTCTCTCATGAACATTTCATTAATCTTCTTGGCTCTCATACAAACTACAAAACATTATTTGTTAGCAATTTAACTGTTCTGCTCCCAAATGTGCCAGAAATGTGATCTTTGCTATGCTTTTATTCAAGAAAACATGAGGATAATTATATAGTAAATGAAATGGATTTTTACATTTAGCAAGATACAATGCCCCAAAAGGTAAACTGATCGTATTTGTTTCCGGAATTTATTTTCATGGTATCCTAAATATTCAAATCATTCTCAAATGTTAAGATCTAACTTACATTTAGAAAATTACATCTTTAGATAAATTTTTAGTATATTACACCATGATTTCTCACTTCTTTAGTAACCTAAACCAAATCATCAACCTACTTTAGAGAACTTATTAGAAAATATCAAATATTTCTGTTTGCTAGAAGCCGAGCCTGACCCAAGTCCAGTGATGATAAGAAAAGGCTATCACTGACTTTGCAATTAATTATGAAGAGTCAGTCAGCATGTAAAGCTCTGAAAGGGAACGTGACGACGTGCTAGAAAGGATGAAAACAATGATTTACAGAAAAGCAACTCCACAAAGTGGGGAGGTCTTTATGTCAGACCTACAGATACATTTTTATTTCATAAAAGGGGAAGTTTCAGAGGGGTATCAATGGATAAAGCTGTCCTCATGAGCACATAATATTAATAATAAAGAAACAGATTTTATCACTTAATTTCAGCAGTTAAAAAACAATAGTTCATATGGAGAGACACAGAGATGAAACTCTGCTTCCTGTGAGAAGTGTAACTTCTTCATTTTCTAACTTTACTTAACATGCAAATTAAGGTTAGTACCTTAATACGCATCAACTTCATGTTTTTTCCTCTAATCTATGAGAAGCTAATTCCTCAAAAATCCCATATTCAAATTGCAATTATGTGACTATTTTCAAAAATTTGCTTCCATGGCACTGTATTCATAGCAGTATGCTTCTGCAGTTCAGGGCTGAAATGACGGCTAAGGAGTGAATAAAGACTGTAGCAATTTAAAAGGACAGGAGCAGAGAATTAGAAGCAGAGGAAAGAACAATAGCACATTTAGAGGTCTTTTTTCTTTTCTTTYYTTYYTTYYTTTTTTTTTTCTCTTTTCTGACTTCTGTAAGTGCATACTAGAAACCAAACCCTTTGGGATACATCCAAACTCAGGCACTTTTGAGGTTTTTCCCAGCACTTTTCTGGCTTAATATTGTTCTGCAGTGTAATTGGGCAGAGAAACACAGTCATCGTCTCCATATTGTGCAGTCACTAAATTGCATTCTTGATGAAGAGACACGTATTTGATGAGCCATGAATGAAGCAATAGCCACAGGCTATTTACTGGGTCAGAATTTGGGGTTTTTCCTTAGGATGATTTTTAGGGGAGAACAAAAAGTTTTGCAGATTATATTGCAGGATGTGCTGGATAGGGGCAAAAAAGCCTGATACGCGCTCATTCAATCCTACCTTTAAAAACCATAGTAAGGGAAGAGTGGGGCAGCATTAAGCATGTATCCACAGACCGTAAGAGATGGATGCTAGAAATAAGAAAAACTCTATCAATTGTTGTGTGCATCAAGACGAAGATATTCAAAGCCTTCAATGTTCCTTGGAGAAAAGTAACAGGAATGACAAAGTGCTTAAGATCAGTTGTGAAAGTAGGTTTTCGGTGGGATAGTTTAGCTGCATAATTTCATTAGCTTGGATGTTGGGTCGATCAACTGTCTTAACAGAGGAGATGAGGCACCTAAAAGTTGAGGTAGGTTATAAGGTTTAAGCAGATGGAGGAGGGTTTGGGAGCTGGGCACTGCTGAAGGATTAAAGCGAACAGGAAAAATGTGAGCCTTTGGAAAGGCTCACGAGATTTCAGGAGAGTTAGTCAAGGAGATAACCAAGGAAGGGGCAAGGCACCTAAGAGTTTCTGTTGTCCTTAGATAATGGTGAGAGGCTCTTTCAGCACTGTTTTGAGTATACTTGTCTGCAGTATTGCAAGGGTTAAAACYAGTCCAGAGACAAGCACAGATGTAATTTGCCATTTGGAATCAGCATTCCCAATTTAGCTTTCAAGCAGTGGCAAATCCTAGTCATAGTGTAAGATGCCAAATATTAATTTAGGCAAAGCTACACTGCTATATGCTCTTAGAAGCTGCATGATTAGAAGAAGTCAATAGAGTATAACTGACCTAATTTCTTATTTTTATTTCATAACTAAAAGCGACTCAAGAGAATCCTGAACAGAGACTTGCTCAACCCACACCACAATTGGACTGGCTGATTGAACTTGCTGGTTTGCTGAAACTGTATTTTGATTAAATTGTAAGACTTTTTTCTTCTCTTTTTTTCCAATTGGCAAAGTGCTCCTCCCTCTAATTTCTAAGAGCTCCATCCTGAGAATTACAGTGGAAAGAAAAAGGGAGCACAGTGTCAGACAACCTCTGTTGTTCCCCTCAACAAGTTAAAAATAAATATAGGATACTTACAGGGCTCTGTGCTAGAGAAAGCCAAGATCAAGGCCAAGTGTCACAATCCTCTCTGAAAAGAATTGCGGCATGCAATATAATCCTTCATATTCCAGCAACATGTTGTCTAAATAGAAAGGAACAGAACAGCAGTGGGTATGCGGGTGGTGGAATTGTATCAGACTCTGGGAATTTTATGTTAATTAAGAAATGCTGGTGAATAGAGAAAGGTAAATTTTAATAAGCCAGCAATAAAAGAGAAATTATTTTTAAATAACAGGCATGTCTTGATTATGATTTTTAATTGGGGGAATTTACCCAATGGAAAAAATTGCCTGACTTGAGACAGAATTTTTCTGTTGATGTTACTTTGTACGGTTTAACTCTTTATCCTGTCTGTCTGGGTAACTAGATCATCAGGGAAGAGGGCTCAGAAACAGCAGAAGTTACAGGCTTGTATCTAAATTACTGAGTGAGGTCATGTCATACTAGAAGACAGAATGGAGGAGCATAAGACTTTCTTAAAATCCAGGTACATGCAAAGGACCCAGCAATACACAGTGTAGCTTTTTTCATGAAAGTGCACAGAAGACCAGTTATGTGTGTGCTAGGAAAGAGGTTACTAAAGGTACTGGGATTATGCTGCCCCAGGAAGGTCTATCTGCTTTCTCCTATCAGAGTACAACTGACTCAACTCCTTCCCCTTCTGCTAGTACAACTTGTACAACTTTACACAACTTCCTTAACCACAAAACAAAGGACAGCCCTGGATCCTTTTTCTGTTGCTAAGAGCACACAGCAACAGGGACATCCTGAGGTGTGATGAAGGTTTCCTTGTACAATTCCAAAAGGAGACAGAGTTGACTCAGAGAAATTTGCCCAAAATTATCCTATATTCACATTATATGTTCTGCATCCTGGTGGGTCATACAATACTTTCCAGATTATATAAAGAAGCTCTTTTCAAGGGGTGGACATTAGTATAAGCATAAAATTGGAATCCAGGACGATCTTGATAATCCAAACTCAGGTAACATGGACACTGAAAATCTACTGTGGGTAAAGAAGAATGAAGGGCAAGGTCTAGTTATCATCACTGGAATTTCAGGAATTAACACCCAAAACTTTAAACTGAGGAATATGTATGTAACAGAAAAGCAGCATAACTGTTCAAAATATCAGTAGTCTGTGCCATAAACCTGCGTACTACCAACTTAGTAACTTTCCACAGTGATTGCAAAGTGCAAATTGTAACAAATGTCACTGCCAGACTACCTTGCTTGCACAGGAGGACAACCTCTCTCCAAGACAGAAAATCTTTGAATCTGGATAGAGAGCTCTGTCTAAATGAAGCTGAGTCTGATGGCAGTGTCTAATGTCCTCACTTAGGCAACATAAAGGACAGTTAGAGCTCTATCGGGACCAACCAGCGGCAGGCAGAGTTGAAGGCAGGTCTTCATTAAGCACTCTAAGCAACTGCGATTAAACCATAGGATTGAGGAGTCTAGGAAGTAGTGGGCCTCATGCAAGTTTTCATTTCAGAGCTCCTCAGACTAAGCCCCTCTTAAAACTTGACCTTTTTCCTCCAGTTATTCTCCTCATGCTACAAGCTCACATAATCTGCCAAAGTAGAAAACCAACTTATTAGTCACAGGACAGTTGGTGGCACACAGAGCATACTCCTAATTAATTTTTCTCTCTAGGTTATTTTATGGCCAGCTGGCCCACCCTCATGTTGTTATATGAGTATGTAGCAAATTATAAAACATTCACACAAAGATACATTTCTCCCCCCTCCACCCYGTTTTCATTCTGAGCTTGTTTAAATCTTTAGAGATAGTGTTGTTCTGGGAAGGCTCCATCAGGTATCTCTATGCCTGCCTCTCATTTGCATTGAGGGTCCCTACGGTGACACGAAAGAAGTTTAGTGTTAAATAAGATCCAGGCCTTGATTTCTCTGAGGATCAGAGAGGTGTGTTATTTTTTAACATTTCTTTTTAACTGTCTGCTTAAATACAGTAAGTATTGCTTTTAACAAGCTAAACTCAGATTAACCTCTCTGCAATTTATATTTGAGGAGTTTACTGAGGGTTTGATAATGCTTCATTAAGAGAAGCCACTGTAACTCACTGAAAAACAGTGATRGGGGTCCTGACAAATTCAACTTTTTCATTTTGTGCTAAAAGGGGAGGGGGGGAGTTCCCAGGCACCAAATCATGAAAAGCACAGAGAAATGCCATCTAATGCTGCATTTCTAGACTCTTATACCGAAGATGCAGTCACTACAAATTTATTTTTTACACATTTGAATCAAGACTGGGATTTCCCAGTGTGCTGAAATTGTGTTTCTTCTTTTTTTATAGTTTATTTTCTAGCTTACAATGCAAACAAACTAATAGACTTATTAAAAATTTAGCTGTCCATCAAATAAGTCAAATAAGTCAGTGTATTCCTCAAAAAAATTTTTTTTTGGTAGTATTATCTCATAAAAATACACATGTAAGTTTAGTACAATCCATAAAAATGTATTGTAGACTTCAGCTAATCTAGTATCTTTCATTTGTAAGGAGGATTTGGGTAGAGGCCAAGTTAATTAAAACCAGAATAGAAATGCGTTCTATTCATATGAGTCATATACCTCTGACTCACAATACTGTCTGTGCAGCTAATGGGTTAATTTGTCCTGGTAACACAGAAAAAAAAATGAAGCTAGAGGTTATGACACTGTTTGAACTGAGTGGTGGTTTCAAACAGTAGAAGTAGAAAGTTTTTATGCAATTAAGAATCCAGATCTGCTCTAATTATGTCTTTTCTGTCTAGGCAAGTGCCATTGCAAGCAGTTCAGAAAGATCTGGAGGTTCGGAAGGCTTGGAAATCTTGGACTGACACTTTTAACATTCTTCATTAAAACAATATGCACATTAAATTATTTGAGCTAGTACCATGCAGATGAATGTCCAAGTTACATACATCTGCCTTGTAATGCTGGCAATGTCCTCTCAGCCAACGGCCCCGCATCTCTTTAGGCTTCAATGGGCAAAGTTCCTTCCCAGGCACCCTAACTCACGTGCTTACTTGCTTCAGCATCTTGGTACTGTGCACCCAGATACCTTTACGACAGGCAGTGTGGTAAACTTTTAGGCCAACAGCCTTGGCAATTTCTCTGAGCCCTTTTCCCCTGGGGACTGGCATTCCGCGCAAGCCTCATCAGTACCTTTCTAGCTCCCCATTTTGCATCACAACATTAAGAAAGGCACAGACAGGGTACAGAAAGGGGAATCTGGGTCCCATTTTATACCTACCATCATCTTCTGTGTAAAGTTAAAAAGAAGTTCACTCACAGCTTTTCTCCTTCCACATTCCTGTAAGACTGTGAGCCTTTTAAGACAAGGGCTCTATCACAGCATGCATTCACAGAGTTGCTAGTGCAACAGACCTTGTTGGCATGGATATGAAACCAAGAGTAACAAGTACACCTGAGTTATATCTGCTAGTGCCAAGCAGACAGCAGGATTCTGCTACTCTGCAGTTGACTGACTTACCTGATCTGGTGCATCCCTATGAGTAAGAAGTGCAGCAAAAGGGGCAGGAGACCTGCATGGGTGAGCAAGGAGCTCTTGATCAAATTCAGACRGAAGAAGAAAATACGTAGAATGTGGAAGAGRGGACAGGCTACTTGGGAGAATTATGGGAACACAGTCAGAGTATGTAGAGATGCTGCGAGGAAGGCTAAGGCCCAGATGGAATTGAGTCTTGCAAGGGATGTTAAGCACAACAGGAAGGGCTTCTTCAAATACATCAGCAGCAAGAGGAAGACTAGGGAAAATGTGGGCCCGCTACTGAATGGGGCAGGGGCCCTGGTGACAAGGGATACAGAGAAGGCACAGTTACTGAATGCCTYCTTTGCTTCAGTCTTCACTGCTAAGGGCAGCCCCTGGGAATCCTGTTGCCTGGATGTGAGGGAGAAAGTCCGGAGAAGGGAAGACTTTCYTTTGGTTGAGGAGGAAAGGATTAGAGACCTTCTGGGCAGGCGAGACATCCACAAATCCATGAGCCCAGATGGGGTGCACCCATGGGTACTGAGGGAGCTGGCGGATGTTGTTGCCAGGCCGCTCTCCATCATCTCTGAAAAGTCACGGAGAACTGGAGAGGTGCCTGAGGACTGTAAGAAAGCCAGTGTCACTCCAGTCTTCARRAAGGGCAAGGAGGAGGATCCAAGCAACTATAGGCTGGTCAGCCTCACCTCCATCCCTGGAGAGGGGATGGAACAGCTCATTCTGGATGTCATCTCCAGACATTTGAAGGAAAAGAAGGTGGTCAGGAGTAGCCAGCATGGATTCACCAAGGGGAAATCCTGCTTAACCAGTCTGATAGCCTTCTGTGATGGAGTGACTGGCTGAGTAGATGAGGGGAGAGCAGTGGAAATTATGTACCTTGACTTCAGCAAGGCTTTTGACACTGTCTCCCATAACATCCTCCTAGAGAAGCTCTGGAAGTGTGGGTTAGAGGAGTGGACAGTGAGGTAGATTGAGAACTGGCTGAAAGGCAGAGCTCAGAGGGTCGTCATCAGTGGCGTGGAGTCTAGT
>NW_028185816.1:212723-272138 GCF_003343005.1 Rhea americana | reverse complement strand
GGTGACCCTGCTGAGCGGGGAGGTTGGACTAGATGATCTCCAGACATCCCTTCCAACCTTACTGATTCTATGATTCTATGATCTCCAGGGGCCTCACAAGAGAAGATATAAATTAGTCTGGTTTTTCAACCTTCATGCAGGTGAAATTCTCAATGAACACAAGAGTGGACAAGAAGTATGTATGAGCTAATTTAGAAAGCAACTATAAGGGATCTTTTGAGGAAAGTAGGCCTTAAAAGTAAAGGTTCTGTGAGTGTAATTATATAGCAACATGCTAGGACGTGAAGACAACAGAATGCAGGCCCCGGCATAAACATGACTGATGCTTCCCATGGTGATATGGATGTTTACCCATTTCTAGGTAGAACAGATTCAAAGAGACTACATGGACTATTCTCACATATTTTAAGTTTATTCAGTGGTTTTTGGATAGGGGCTACAGTTCTCAGCACCTTGCTGATTTCAGAAAGTGTGCAGGAACATATACTCGCTTCCTTGCCTAGGAGCATTGTATTGGTATCCAACAACAACAACAAAAGGAGGATTATATGAAAAAGGAAAAGTTCTGGTCACAGGGCTTTCCCCCCCATACATAAATTAATAGCCCTCATGTATTCATCTAATACAACACTTATAAATTTGTCATGTGATCCAACTGACTAATCTTTCAGAGACATGACAACAGTCAGCTCCACTCCTAGCATCCAAAGTCCTAAGCAGTGAATGGTGCTGATTAGTCACAGCCGAAGATTTTAGAGCTCTAGCATGCTAGCTGAGTATTAATTTTCACCTTAATGGAACAGTGTGAATATCCAGGAGAGGGAGGAATAGTTAAAGGACTTTGCCAGGCTTATTTTCAATAAAATTAAACTGAGCCAAGTAGAGAATAGTCTGTGCAGTCTTCCAAAAGGTGGAGATCTCAGACAGGAAGCAGTAGATGCTCTTCCTGTCTTCCTTCCCGAGCTTACATGGAGAGCAGTGCCCACGGCCAACTTCAGCTCTTCACACAGAATATACACACCAACATTGTGAGCTCAGAAAACCTCTGTTGGAACACCACCTCCCTCCTGAAGGGCCCTAGATTTCACCCTTGCTTTTTATACGAAAATTCCTAGCATTTTATGCCTGCATGTGTTCAGAACTGATCCAGTCCCAATAGGACTGATTTGTTCTAGTTAATCTGACTGGGATTCAAAAATGAGACATACTAGCATTCACTCCAACACTTGTGCTCAGAGAAAGCCCAAGAAACCTCAGCCATGTTCACAGGCAAAATGCATTTTCTTTGAACATAGCCAGCAGCTGAGGTGGTGCTCACCTTCTCATGYGAGCTAAGTCAGCCCCAGTGCATTTTCTTTGCCTGAGGAAATGCAARCCTAACAGAGGCTGTGCAGAGTAGGAATGCCTTCTCCTGAGGCTATTTTGCACAGAAGGGAACTGCTGAATCCTGGAAGGTAAGAGTAACCAAAGCTCAGCAGGTAGCTTGCACTGGAACAGGAGTGATGTGGGTTCTGGACCCTCTTCCAGAGTGTTCTGTATTTTACCACCTTATTAAATTAAAATGCAGAAACTGGCCTTAGAGGAGGCTTAGAGCATAGGTTCTTCTAGATAGCCCTTTTCCATCTTCTGAACAACCTAAACACCAGATATGCTTCTACTTCTGCTCTCTTTCTCCCTCTTTCAATTAATGTAGAAATGTTATGCACAGAAGTACTACTTCAGCTTGACAGCAGAGAGTGCCCCTCCAACAATACTAAACAAGCTTATTCATATGGCAGGTAAAGACTCTTCTAAGAAGGAGAAAAAACAACCCCCACAGGCACAGAAGGGCATCAAACCTAGGCCTTTCATTTTCTCGGGGAATAATGACAGAGAAATTGAGGCAAACAGATCATCATCTTTTTGTCTTCCTGCAGTGTCTGAAGAAAAGTAAGTCTGTTTACTTATTTAGGACAAGTACATAAAAAAGTGGGGCTTAAGGGTGTGGATCCTAAGCAGATGAAGATACGTTTTTCCAGCTCTGAGTAATACACAGGGCTGTGATTGAAGAATGGCACTAAAACTCACCCCCGTCCTTAGCGTTCCCTGTTGATTAGGCAGCTCTGCTTGGCAGTTTCAGCTTTACAAGGAAACTAAAGATCAAATGCTTGCTTCTCAGTTCATTCCAGTAATGCAGTGGCTAAAAATGTTGATCACTGGCACTTTAGATGCTTATACTTTTGACTGGTTCAAAGTCCTGCATCGAAATTCCTGCATTAAAGGATTATAACAAAAATAAGTTTATAATACTAGACCTCAAAAGCTTCTCAAATGCAGTTGTTTTTGTAATTGTGTTTTGAATCGTTTTAACAGTTCACAAACTTTTTTCTAAATTTTAATTTAAAAATATTCTGCTGAAAATTGTACTACACCCAGCTGCAAAATCATCATGAAAATGTTCAACACAACAATATTAAAGTGAAGGTACACTTTGTCATTTTGAGTTAGGTACAACATTTTCCTGACCCACCGCTATTAATCATTTCAAACGTATGYTCACATGGCTGTTTTTGACAACCCACTTTCAGCTGTCACCAGCCTCCACAGAAAATAATAATAAACACTGACTACACCCACAAGGAGGTAACTTAGTTAGATGCAGACAGGTCTGAAAGTTCCAAGAACATAAAACTACACAGCCTTCCTGATTTTTGCCAAACATGTCACAATTTGGCCCAAGAATAACATATAGTGTTGATATTCAGGTGCAAATTTTATTGTGGATCATAACAAAGGTTTCAGGAAAAAGCACAGGAAAAAATCAGTGATGGGGTGTCTCTTATTTACACAGTACATAAAACRTATTTTGTGAAAGCTAACAACTCTGCAGCTGAAGGCAAGGCAGCTTAGTTTTGACTAACTAGTATTTTCAGATACACACTTCAAGCAAATTTTTCAAATCTTTATTGGGTATTCGTTTTTAATGAGTTTAATCTTGAGATTTAGAATCTAGTATTTAAATGATACTAACAGTTTCGCAGTGTGTAATACTAAACAGAAGAACTCTCTTATTATTTTAAATAAAAACAAGCACACAGAATATATCATCAAAATACAAAAGATTAGCCCTAGTAAATGTTTAATGACTCAAAATCTCTTTGGAAAATCTGGCTGCTGAGGTATGTATAATTTTGGTGCCACTATCTGCTTGTAACAGACTATTTTTCATGTGACACTTAAAATGAGTTTAAAATAATATTTTTTAAAAAGTTTCTACAAAGGATTTCTTCTGCCTTTAACCACACATTAACTGTAAAGAGAAAACCCACACTAATTCTCATAGTAAAATGACAAAAGTCTGTTAGGCAACAGTGAAGAAAATCTTGCAAGAGGTCTCCAAGGCACTGTTCTTTTTTTGAGTGCTTGTCAAACACAGAGGCAATGCATGAAGACTCTTTTGATTGAACAAGAGTAACAAAGAGTTACTCTTAAAGCTAATATATAGTATATTAAATATAGTATGTATCTTTCTCTGTTAAGAAATATAACCTATCAGTTTTAGACACCATTCTGATTTGCAACATTGTATCTTGGCRTAAGGTGTTTGCTAAATCAGTCTGAAATACGGACTTAAAAAAATACTTTATGAAAACAAGTACAAACAAAGGTCAACCAAGTAACATTTATTTCAGTCAATGTAGTTTGCCTGAATACTGTAACCCTCTGTAAAACAGAACAGACCAAATGTTCTGTTGGTGTCATGCCATTGATTTACACGGAGATATGCCAACAAGCAATTTGGTCCAGAGTCAACAGAAGTAGATTAGGACCTTATCCAGCATTTGCTGGTCCACTTGTGTCCGAACTTTGTGGCTGCAAGGGCTGCTGTTTCCCCTATAACAGGTAGATATCTACAGACTATGAAATGACTAAAACTAGGTATTCTGCACTCATCCTTTTCAATAACAGACTTGCTGAGTCCGTAACTCCCTCCGAACTATAGAGCAAACCAAATATGGGCTTGATACATGTGTCTCAGGCAAAWTTGTGCAAGGATTCCTTTGGCACCTTTACCTGGGGCCTATTCTTTATATTGATTGGGAAAAAAAATCTGAAAGGAGCTGACCTTAAGATAGTAGGATTTTAAAGAACTATTCTGACAATCTCTTTTTGAGATACTACAAAAATCCGCAGCTCCTCTTTGAARAAAACAATTACATGTGGTTGACAATCTCCTGAGATCCACCAACAGGCAGAGGATGCCTGTCTCCAAACASAGCTTGTCACCACACAGCTGCTACAGCAAATGGATGGATTAGAAGTCACAGAAGCAGAGAGAACCTTGTTCGTTGGCAGTTTCATAATGCCCCAATGGCAGAAATGTCTACTGTCTTTTTGACCTTTGTGCCAGGCTAACACTCTGCCAGTCTTCTGTGGGCTCAACAGCCTTGGGCCTCCATGCAACAGAATACCACATAGAAGCACACTAGTTTGGTAGGTCAAATGCAGAGATTGTCACGAGATCTTAAGGCAGTGGCCTGGACTTAAGCCATCTGGCTTTAAGAACCAAGCCAAAGCATGAAAGAGAGCAGCCTCAAGATCAGAGGCTGCCTCTGTGGCCAGAGGCAGAGGCCAGAGGAGAAACAGGCCTCTCCAGGTGACTGTTCAGATCTTACRTGGGCTAAATCCATTGATTTTGATATCACTTATAGTAATTATAAGATCAAGGTTGACCTGAAACTTAAGCAACTTCTATCCTAACAGAAACAGTGAGGCAAATTCTGCATTCAGCCGTACATTCACATATACTGTTGTGTATCAAGAATAAAAGCATCCTAAGTCTCTGCAGAAACTGGCCCAGCTAGGATAACATTTCACTTCCCCGAAGAAAGCTGCTGGCCTACATTAAGTGTTGAAGAGCAAACTGTCTATAGTATTATTCTATATTTCTATAATATTCTATACCAAAGCAATAAATATTAGATACAATCTGTATATTATTTTTCATATTTATCTGACAGCTACTTAAATCTATACTATCAAAAATATAAGTAGTGACACACTCCTACATGGCAGCATAAACTACTGTTTGTGTGCATGTGTTAAAAGTATCACATAGGTTTATATTTAGATATGATGCTCTTGTTTTTATAGAAGATTTTAATTTATGTGAATTCCTACCATAGCAGAGATATTTGTGTTAAGGTTTGCATTTTGTTGAAATGTTGTATGGTTCTGCAAAATTGCACTTTAGCACAAGAATTTCACCATTCTGCCTCAGCTTTATAGTTTTTAAAGATGCAAAACAGAGTTTGACAGACTTCAGSATCTCCAGTAATGTCATACCCATATAGTATAGGAATATGTACTGTCAGGTCCAAGTAAAAACTCTTACTTGTCTTACTGTTTCTAACCTTTTTCCTTTACATGAATAACTCTCTTAAAGAAAGTGCATCCTGAAAACAAGGACAATCAAAATGTTTTGGCACTGCTGACRATATATGAAAAAGAATTTCAGCTGAGTAAGATCTGCAGAAAACCCATCACACAGATGTTAATGAACTATTACAATTACTGCAGTCTAGGTTTGAAAATGAACAACTTACATGCCAAACATTAAAATAATCTGATACTGATGCTGGGATATACATAAGATGTTCTGTCTCACAACCTGCTTGGCAAATTCCTATTGTTTAAGCTTCTTCAAAAGACCAGTAATATAATAGACTAAKGAAAACATATGCACATTTTTGCTGAGGTCAAAATGCCCAGTCATTTACCTCCGTAAAGGCCAATAATTGCTCTTTTCTGCACCCCAAACTTTAGAAATTCAGTTAAAAATATAGAGGGATACAAACATTTTAATGAAGATATTTAGACTGTGTATAACAATACAGATATTGATTTCTGGGTTCAGTGAACATCCAGGTTTATTCTCCTTTGAATTAAATATTGATCTTTTTTTGCAAAAGCTGGTATTTACTTCTCAGGAGAATAATTTCTATAGCCTCTCTCCCAGCAGAAGTCAGTAGCAACTTATTATTTAACATCAGTTAGTTTTCATCAAAGACAGAATGTAATTACTTCACTTTATATGAACATTGTACTAGAAAATTATACAGTAAAAATATGCAACTAAAAAGGAACCTTGAAATTTTGGAAAATATATGAACAAGGTCAAGAGCTGACAGCCTGCCTTTTCTTTCATCTATACCAGTTCAACCATAATCAGATGACTATTCAAAAGTCTCCTTCCCACRCTAAATAGCCCAAATATTTCTAAATAATCCAGTAATTTCTGCCTAAGGACTTTTTCCCTTACTGCGTAACTCAGGAACCCAAGAATCTGTGGTTGAAGTAGAGCACTTCCTTTAGAAAGGTATCTAATACTAGCATCAAGACCTCTAGCAAATGATTAACTTACCCCTCAAATTATGCCAGTGTAGTTTCTGATGATTGACACTTGTGCCATGCATTCTCTATCAACTTCTTTATGGAAATATGATGTGCTTGGTATTAGTCTGATGAAAAAATCAGTTCCCATTTCTTGTGTGTCTTTGTTAAAACCAAAATGATCACAGTTTATACTTAGTCAAGAACAAAAGTATTCCTTTAGCTACATAAAATGATCAAAGAAGCTTACACTTTAACAGAGTCTTTGTAGATGGGAGTAGTTTTGACCTAAAAGCAGTGTTTTTGTACCTGAAAGGCTACAGGAATGTTTCTGGAAAATAATTTTTTTTTTTTTTTTATGTTGGATATTATGCAACAACATACATTCATCATAAGATCAACCAAAGGGACGGATTCTAAATCTCATTTAGTAATAAATCTAAACTTACAACCTGGTTATCCTGTGGGTCAATTACTAATAAGGAAAAGAGGCCATTCTCTTACTTTCTAATACTATGTCAATGATACAAACATTATAAAGAAACTGCTTTATAAAGGTTTTCTTTCCTGAAATGCRTACTTTGCAGAAAAGATCTCTTCTTTGAACAAAATCAAGTGAACAATCTGCAAGTGTGYTTCTGCTGAATGCTCTATTATATAYATTAAAAGCAGAACATCACATTATAGTAAGTYTGAAGGAATGAGTAGCCACTTCAGTTTGTACCAGTAAAATTCAAGCCTAACAGCACTGGAAATACAAATTAATCAGGTTAACTTTCTTATTAGCTGTGAACAATAGTATTTAACTCTCTCCTTGTGAATATTTCTCACAAATAGAATGCAACTATCTTACCATGGATAAAAAATACTCCTCTCCTTCCCAGATGACAAAAAAAAATATGTAAAAAATATTACAACAGATACTAAAAACAGAAACTTCCTATGATTGGCTTCAAAGACTGATGTGAATTAAAGCTAGTGTTTTTGGTTGTTTTTTCACTTACTACAGAACAATGTGAAGACAAGATTACTGAGACACAGATTCTCCCACAAGATACCCAGATAAATCCCTCTAAACCTTTTTCTACATAATTTAGATGAGTTTTACACAGCCTTAGTTTTAAATCTACTATGAAAATACTAGCGCAAGAATAATCATTTAAAAATTTTTCAGATAAATAGTTTAGYTCCTTTTAGGATAAAGACGCACAGGAATATTGATGAAAAACATGCTAGTGATGATGCTTTCTTTGTTAACTCTGCTTTGCTGTCCCAAATCAATTCTTCACTCCACATTCCTGTATTTGGTAAACAAATTGTACAGTACTCTCAGTGTAGACTTCAAGTCACAATTTACAATATCTAGAAAAAAAGACAGGGAAAAACCTRTTAGTAACTCCATATGCTCAATACATTTGCAGATAAAGTGTCCATTCTTCTCTCCCTTTCCTTGCTCAGATGCATATTCATAAGCATTACAATCACAAAGATAGTAAGAAGGAGTAAAAAATATAGAGGACAGTTTTTAAAGTGACACTCAAGTTTTTCAATCACCTTTAGCTAACAATAAAAGTGACTGTTGATAGTGTAGTGACCAAGGCTTAGGTGTCTACCGGAGACAAATTGTACCTAGGATTACATATATCTACAAAATTGAATCTTCAGTCAATTGTGGTTGAAAAATAATTGTTTTGAAAAATCAGCAGGCAGCAACCAGTCAAATTATTCTCATATGTAAGGATTGCAGGGCATGATCCATTCTGGGCTACAACTTCCTTTTTTAGGACTAATTTCATCAAATACTTAGAGACAAAGTTAGGTTTTTCTAAAGGATCTAAAGAAGTGCAAGTGCCCTTGGGAGATACTTCTGAAAATGCTTTAAGTTAGCTGATGTATATGGCTGAATCAGTCCTTAGACACTCAATATCTGAAGTAAAGGATTTACATGAAACAAAAAGCTAATGAATACCTGCTGTTTCCAAGAGAAGTTATTAAGAAAGTCAGTATTATTTCACAAGAAATCTATAAAATAAACTGACATAAACTATCGCAGGAGTGCATGTTAGTGCTTCAAGGGATATTTGCACCATCTCAAATAGGGTCTTTGAATTGCCCATCAGGAAAGGCTTCATCTCTCTCTCAACTGTACAAGAACTTAATCTTTTATTTTGGTCCTTGGAACTGACCATGAAGGTGTAAAACAGACGGTGTTATCTTCAGAGCCTGCAAGTAAACCTAGTAAACTCTATAATTACCAAATAGTTTTGCCATTAAGTTTATCTACACTGATGTCTTCTCCTAGATTATGCTGAGGTTATGCATTGAAGAACCAATCTAATTAAAACTATGCATGGCATCCCAAGGTATGCAAACTGTGAAGGGCTAAAGACATTAGTCATATGGCAAGCTGACATCCTTGGGCAAATGTAAGCTATTATAAAAATGTTTCCATAGGGGGAACAATGAAACCTAGATTTTAAGAATGAGACTATGCACAGTCATGAAATGAGCAGGTGGGCTTTGTGGCTCTTGATACATCAGATCAAAACCACTTGATGATAAAATGAAAACAAAATGCCAGAGCTACTGGAAGGGCATATTGCCCCACAACATCTTGCTATACCCTGCAATACTGCTTGTAAATGTCTAAAGGAGTTTCCTCTTTCTTGCCAGTAGCAAGTCACACAACTCCCTCATTTCCTAATAGATAATTTTGACAGCCTTTGCAAGGTTATCATAGGATTCCACTATGAAAACAGAATTCCATAGAAAGGGCTAAACTAAACAGAAGCACACTCCCAAAGAAATAATAGATATTTCCATTGCTATCTTSTGTTCAACTAATAGGTATAACATTTTACTGGCTGCAATTTTGAAAAAGAGGAACTTAAGTTTGGCTTTGATATACATGTTTCAAGAAGTTATTTGAAAAAGCTCAAACTGCAAATAAATTCATTATAGTCTCAGCAGATTAATGTTCTGGCCATTTTTAAAGTAAAAGGTCACAGAAARCTTTTTAAAACCTTTTTAATTATATTGCAAATAATCAAAATAAACTGTTGACCTCATAAAAATCATAGTTTTCATATTTATTTAACCACATTCTTTTTTGCACTAAATATGTTTCTCATATTCTGAAGTACTTCTCACTATTTTTTTCCTCAAGAACCTCAGAGAAACAGCATAGGAATTTAAAGAATATTTAGCATACACATTTAGAGTAAGATCCTTTTCAATACTCTTCTGCTCACTGGAAATTTTAAGTACGGGCATTGTGCCCAATGTAACAACACATAAAACAGATGTGTTTTTCCATTCACATTGGGCAGGAAGTTTCATATTAAGCATTTCAATAATTGCACAAGAAATGTCTTATATATGCTGAAATATCCTTATGGCTTGATTTATACTGGAAAAGTTAGCTGTCCCCTAGAGCAATAAATACCTGAAAAATTAAATGGCATAAGAATTTTAAACCTCCATGGGGAATAAGGGATCACAGATACTCTCTGTTTTACTTGGATCCCTAGATTTCAGTACTTCCCCCTTCTCTCTTTGACTATTCCAAACATAAATGCTAGTGATACAGTCACCATTGATGTAGTGAAAACAGGGTTGCGGATAAGAGCTCAAGTCATTAGAAGAGGTGAAAAAGCAGGCTGGGCAGATCCAAATTAAAGACACAGGCAATGTAGGCTCAATCCTGAGACATGTGGTCATACCAGGCTTGGATTTCTCGTTTTTGTTTTGAAGTGTACCTGGTGCTGTTGGTTTGGAAGCTGAGAGGGATGGAAAAGGAACAGAACAGCACAGACCCTGATTCAGTGATGTGTGGCTGAATCTCCAGAGAGCCCTCAGGACTAGGAGTAAAACTCTAAGCATCAGCTTATATGAACAACATATTTCCTCCAAGTCCTCAGRAACTGACAATCAAGTCACTACTATGGTAGGGCATATGGTAGGCCTGTGTGCATGGTACAAGTTCAATCTGCAATGGGTCTTAAAAACTCATATATATTGATTACTACAATGGGCAGTCGGGATGTTCAGCTACTAATCCTATTGGGAAGAGTGCAGCAGAAGCTGCAAATTCAGCTCCTGTATGCTGAGAAGTGATAACTTCTCATGAGAGGAACCACAAGAGTGACCCAGCCGTAACATGGTAAGTTATATTCCATGTTCAGTCAAACAAATCCTACCCTAGCTATTCAAGATAGCAAGCCTTGCAACATTTGAAGAAGCATATCAGCCTTCTAAAACACAGGGTACCTGAGCACTTCAAATATATGTTGCCTTTCTCTGTTGCACTGCCCTTTAATCTTCATTTTATTCTACCACAACCCTACAAGGTAAGGCCTAGATTCACCTCAAAGTTTTAAGGAGACAGAAAAGAAGCAGAATTAGATACCTTCTGGTCTTGGCTTTGGTTTTTCCAACCCACCATCCTGCATTAGCTCAAATGCAAAGGATACATTAAGGACCTAGTAATATAATAAAGGTAGTCATTATTATCAAATACATATAATACAGTATACATTGTCAGAATAAGCTGTGTTTAAAGCTATACACCAGATACTTGAAAGTAGAATAAACAGGGCTTGATAAATAAATAGAAGATCTGATCCATGGAACCCAGACAAACCATTGTGGATTGTCTTTTTTATTTTTTGGTTGGTGAAAGTGGTTTTAGAAATACAGAATAAACTGAAAAATAACACATTAGTTAATATTTATCATAGAAAAATTATTTAAAAACAAGAATAATCTGCCTCCTCCAAGTTTAAAAATTGAAACATGATGGCTCATGCAGTGCTCTTGTTTTGAACAGGCAGCTGAATTGTGTGGACAGCAACAGAGGTTAGGCTAATGGTTGATCTTAAAATGATACAGAGTATGCATATGGCTTCACAATTCCAAATAACATGAAACCTTTCAGAAGTCAAAATCTTGGATTCTGCGCTCAAAAAAATCTTTTTTTTTCTGTCATCAATTCATGTGTATAATTGCTTATGCACTTACTGAACAGTAAGTCTGGCTCGATGACAGTATCACACAATGGCTGCCAAAATTAGTTAATACTTTCTAGACACCCCATGATTAATATAATTTCCCCTTTATTCTGGATAACCATCAACACTGACATCTTAAAAATGCTTGGAAATGATTACCAGTACAGTCCCCCTTTGATTTTAGCTATTTACATAAAACTTATATGGAAAAGTATATGTTGTCCCTGTAGTGCTGGACATGTTTGTTTGTTTATTTGTTTTCAACAGAAAAATGAAATCCAATTACCTTTTGTTCAAAACTATCAGGAGTCAAGAAAAAGCTGTGCAGAGGAACAAAATAGCCTTCAAGGAGACCCATTAGCAGGACTAAATACACACCATCTGCAAACTGTGGAAAAGACATTTCTCAGTATACTGAATAAACATCCCTTTGCTTTGCTTAATGAACAAAATACATATCATCTAATGCAGAACACTCAACAAACTACCAGTATAAACAGTTTACACTGCAACAAAAAGATCTCTGCTAACCCTGCATACCTTTTATTTAGTTATTACATTGTTTTGTGCCCTCACCAAAACTGACCTTATGCTAAAATATACATGCAGAATAAAGTTGCTGGAAAGACAGGTGGTTAATGGGTCTGATCTACACTCTTGCTTTCTTTTATATTCTGTTTGCTTAGTTCTGCAGAATCAGAACACACCTTTCCAGGCATCAAATAGCCTGAATTCTCTGAGGTGAGAAAAGCAGAATGAAGGTGCAGTCTCACAACCACACAGAAATTCAGTATGTTGAAGAAAATAAGCAAACAAAGAACAATGTTCTCCCATGTTCTGCAAGCTTGTATGAATCTAATTTTCAGCATATGCAATTACACATGGAAGATAACTAATTGCTGTGATACATGCTCAGTTCAAGCTAAAAAATAGCAACATCCATGGATATTTTGTAAACAGTATCTCACTCTTATTACTATGGCATCAGGTCTATTAGGACACAGAGAAATCCTTACAATCCAACTCTGCTTATCCATTTCTTTAGGTTATCTGAWGAATCTCCCTGAAGTAACTCATACTCTCTCTACCAGTGGAAATAAAATCAATCTTTCATCTTAGTGAATGCTGTTTTGCATGAATGAGTAAGGAGTTTCTAGGTACATTTGAATATGTTTTTTCCAAAAGTAAACAATGCAATAAGCAGGTAGAGTGAACACCTTTCTGAAAGCCCCTGCACATTCCTTCCATCTAATTCTTAATTTTACCTTTGAAAAATCTCTTCAGATTGGACAGATAGCTGTTCAAATAAACCAAAGTTTCTTAATAATATGAATAAAGAAATAAAACAAAGCCTGTGTTGAAGACTTTTTTTTTTGATAGTGCAGATACTATCCTTTTAGTCTGATCTTGTAATTTTCTTATGATTACTGATGCATTTATTTACATGGGGACATATTAATACAGTAGGGCTTAAGTTATTTCTTTTAGGTTCTTTCCAGCAAATTTAGCAACTGAGAACAAGAAAGACTGTACCAAATTATTTTTGTGGTGCAGTCAAGCCTGCAGCCAAGCTGTACAGCTACCTATACACTTGAGTAGTTTTAGTCTCATGAATGTATCTCTGAATAGTCATTGCAATCCCATGAGATTACTAACTTCTGTAAAGGTAGGCAAGAAACAAATGTTCAACTTGCAATTGGACCTAACCAAGTGCTGAGTTCTTTCCTGAGCAAAACTGGCACAAGTTCTTACAGCACTTAGCAGCATAAAAAAGTAGCATCTGTTAATTATGCTAATGGCAGTATAAAACTGTTTYAGAGAAATGCAGCTGTCCTTATGATTTCCCTGCTTAACAGGTGAGGTTTTCTTCTTATGAACTTATTTAGAATTGAAGGGTTTCCAGTTGAAATAACAACTTAGAAGTTGTATTCAGTAGTATTTTCATGAAATCTCTGGATAAAGGTGAGGGCATAAAGTGTAACACAGTGCAACAATCTCTCCCCTTTAATAAAAGGCTATAAAATCCTACCTGGGTCTCCAGTTCAGTGACCTCCAAATTCAATTTATTGAGATGCTTGTTTACAAATGTGATGAGAGTCTGAAACATGAAAACAAGTTAGTCAAGGCCTACTTAGTAGGATAGCAGTTCCATGGAGTATGAACTCYAGTCAGGAGGGAACCTGCACAAGCAAAGAGGCTGCAATACAGTTTTTTAAAACTGAAATGTGATATTAAAAAAAGTCAGAATTTTCAAGAAGGAAGAGCAGAGATATAATAAATGTGATGCAAATAAATAAAAATCATATTGTTAAAAAATAATTCCTCTTCAAAMGTGCTTACAGCAGACAGCAGAGAACTAGGTAGTTGGACTCCACTCAAATCTGACAGCAGCCAAAATACTCAGGGTCAGACCCCTGGYAGTTGTAAACTGCATAGCTCTTCGGAATCAGTAAACTAAATCTACCAGTTGAGTTCTACTCAGCGTACACTATATGAGAATGTCTTTATGATGGAAACTTAGACAATTATATCTTGTGGTGTTTCAAAGTTAAGTTCATGTTGCTAAACATAATAAAAAGTAACATTATAATCATAGGTAAGGTATTTTCATTTTCAGCATAGAGCTTAATTGTGCTTAAATGTATGCAAACTATATCACATTATATATTCTACATATACTACATATATCCACACACATAAATATGCACACACAAAGCATGCAGATGTGCATGGACATGCRCACACTACATATTTTAGAAATAAAACCCTTCTAACCTTTTTCACAACATTGAGCTTGTCTGGAGCATGGTCAAATAAAGTGTCAAATGCATCGCGTTCTGAAAAATATTTAGAGATGTTAATATACTGAGCAGTAGTTGTCTGACTGCATAATAAATACTTATTAAAGAGCAAAATTATTGAAGACAGAGTCAGCAAAAGCTTTCAATATACTCTTTGTATTCCAAGTACTATATATTTTGCACATTTCTCTCTTCCTATAAGCTGTTATTGACTTACTCTCTACTATTTGCAGAAAGCATCATTTTCCAGTAGGATTTGGAATAGCTAATAACCCTGTTTCTCAAAAATTAACAAAGGCAAGTTTCTTTATGCAGAAAACMTTAAACAGCCAGAAACAACCAAATAATTTTCTGCAGAAGACCATGAGTTTGCATTTAGAGTCACTACATCTAGAGAGGAAAAATTTCCCTGTGGGCCACAAGATGCATGTAATGATGAGCTGACTGCATTTGTCGKTAGCTATACTGTATTATTAACCACCTCAAGCAAGCTTTTGATTTCACAACTGTAATATGACCTTTGGGTAGATGGTTTGGGGCCATTTCGATATGCACTTTAGGACATATCAGCAGGACAGCTGGCCAGGTGACCTAGAGTAGGACCACTACAGTAGTACTAATTCCATCTTCTAGAGAGAGAAAAAAAAAGAAGAGAGAGAAAGAGTGAGCAAGCCTGATTCTTTTCTGAGCAATTTCCATTTGGACAGTCTCCTGAGTGATACAGGATGACTCCATAAAAAGCTACATTCATATTTGTCAATAAAATTGCTAGAGTAGATCCAAAGGTATTTGTAGAAGACAGATGTTACACAAAGCAAGACTCTGCTCAGGGATAGCAGGGGAAAAGGTGTCATGCATGCAGTATTTTAAATCAGCTGTAAGACAGCTATTGCAATGAAATAATTAGCAAACGCTAAATTCTTGGTGGGATTCTGTCTAAGTTTCTCCAACAACTGTTTTCTGTTGGCCAGGCATTTAGCCAGGCTCAGCACTACAATAAGAAGTACCAGGCACGGGAACTTGAATTGAATTCAGATCTGCTGAATAACGATCCAAACTCAATATGGTGTAAGCAGGTAATGTATTTAAGAGTGGCAAAAAGTTCACCATGTGGTTTATGATAAGACAGCATTTTGTATTATGTTGGGAACTTGTGACCATTAATACTATTACAGTAATGTTCTGGAGGTTAAACCACAAAGCAAGCACCTGCAAATTAACATGTGCTGAAAAGCACTGAAATGCTTTTTAGAGATGGCAAGACTGGTTTTGATGAATTTCTCTCTTTGTTAAGCACCACAAGAGTCTGCAATACACACACACACATACATATATGTATATAGATATGTGTGTGTGTGTGTATATGTATGTGTGTATTTTATGTATTTATACATATAAATATAAACACAGACACAATGTGTGCGCATTTTATATATATATATATATATATATTTTTATTATTATTATTTTTATATATATCTATATCTACATACACACACACACATGCATACACCCCCCCCACACACACACAGTATTTATGTATATGCCAGGACAAACAGAAATCATCTACTTCTTTGCAGTTTGGTCAAAGTGTCTACCCATACCAGAGCTAACATATACTTTGGCTGCCTGAAGAAAAAGATAATAATCAAATGAACTTACCATGCCTTCCTGATAACGCCCTATGAAATAAAAAAGCAAAACATAGTTAGATATAATTCACTTACATACATTGTGCTGCTGAAGAAAACAGCCTATGTGGCCAGATCTTTGGCTTGGTGAAAATTGGACTAGATCCATAGAATTAAGAGAACATTCATCACGCTGCTCTAACTGAGAATCGGTCTCGAGTCAGTCAGCATAATATCTCTTGGCTTCACTAAAGTCTCATGGTGAGATCAGACCTTTTGGTTTTCCTACTGCTGAACCAAATCAACACACCTTGCCTGTGTGAAAAAGGCTTTTGCATGTTTATTTTATGAAAACCTTTTTCCTTTTCCTTACAGATGCAGTTACCACATCAACTGCAACACAATCCCAGCCAAAACAATGCTTGGACTAGGCTCTGAAGAACTGCAGTGTTTTGCTTCGCTTGATACCTCATACAAGTATTATATATAAATAAATCTGTAAAGATTAATAAGAAGTCAGCCATTTGGACTCTCTCCTTTCTATTAAAACCTGGGATATTCAACTATTGCTTTCTGTTGGCTTTGAATAACTTTTCCCTTATAAATTGTCCAGAGGGATGGTATGTACAAGGCTTACTACTGTCACTTTACATTTTCAAAGTCCAAGTGGCTTGGGCTTTGTGTTATATTGTTTTATTTGTATTATATTCCTTTCTGAAATAATCTAGTTGTTCTTTATCAAACAAATATCATTATATGTTTTTACTGTCCTCTTGTTTATCCCGGTCTCCTGCTTTTAGTTCCCCAGATCTGTATTTCCTCACTCCTTTTTATTTTTAGAAGCATGTTTGCACCTCTTGCAAAGGCTAAAATATAATCACTGGCTGATGCAGCATCTTCCCTGGAACCCCAATACCAAAATATAAGTATCAGCAAATGGTTGAATTTCTGAGATGCATCTGTGTTCAATTACTGAACTGCTGGCAAGAGTGGTCTTGACATACTCAGTGTTACCAGTTATTTCTTCTTGAATTTGTCGAGACTGGAGGATTCCTTCTCTTTTCTGGAAAAAATAAAAAGTGACATTTTTCTCAGTAAAGTTTAATGCTTTGAGGACTGCAAAATTTGATTTGTGATCTACACATGTAATCTGATAAGAAACCTGCAAAATAAGAACTTCCTTTCAAACTTACTGTAATACATTATTTCAAATTGCAAACATTTCAGAAAACACTATTGTACAATAACAAGAAACTTCAAACTCCACCTGTACAAGGAAGTATTTCTTTCTATTGTTCTTAACTGACTTTTGTATCAAAGACCCCAATTCAGCAAGACATTTAAAACACCTCAACACATGTGTAAGTATTCTAGTAGAGGAATGTCTTGGTGAGTTGAACCAAGCCTTATATTTCCATGAACAGCAAGGCAAATGGTGCCAAGGCTTCATCTTTGGCAAATTCTCCGTGTCCTCACCCCTGGCTAGCTGTTCTTTCTGCCCTGTTTACACAATTTTCTTGCCTCAGCAATTTTTTTTACTGACTTCCCTCCAAATAAAGGGATAAATTGGTTGTAAAGGAAAACCAAAATGGAAGATAATCCCTTCACAGCCTGATCCAGACCCCACCCATGTTAGTGGTAATATATCCATTGACACTAATTGATACTTTCGATACAAGAAGCATCTAGCATGTGCAGGTTAGTGGCCTGTGTTCAGCAGCAGTACACAAAATGGCAGCAGCCAACTCAAATGGTAACCATTTGAATCAGCTGGAAAAGGAAGGAGCTGAAGCACTCAACATTGCTTCCAGCCTGCTGATCACAGCCATCTGCTGGTGGTGTACAGACTGCACATACGCTCTGCTTCTCTGTGTGTTGTCTCTGTTAATTCTGTTCACTCAAATTACTGAAATTTTGCAATACAGAGAGAAAAGTCAGGCAAATGCTGACAACTGCATGTAAAGTCTAGACATTAGGCAATTATTCAAGATTCTTCACTCTTTATCATACAAGAAAATGAGAAAAATAAATTTATGCTTAGACTTGCTTTCTACATGGAAAAGAGAAAAAGAAAATAACCTTTTGGAAAAGTCCTTCATGTAAACAAATTTTTTCTATAAAAAGGGAGGTGAGTGACTAGCTGGCTCCTTCCTCAGCAACTAGGCACATGAACTGAGGCTTCTGTATTTTCCTGCCTTAGAGAAGACAACACCTTCCCCCAGCAGAGGCAGTCCTGTGTTTAAAGATGCATGATCGGCTGCAACATGGCCTGGCTTAATCTATTACTTCCATACTATGTCAATGAAATACATGAGGATCAAACTTACTTTCTATAGGAAAGCCATATGGCACCTTCTGGGTCACTTCAGACTGGCAAACTGCCCTTTCAGCTAAATGATAATCTGTGGGGGGGGGGTCCTCTACATCTGTTAAAAGCCTATTACTGAGTATCTTGCATATTGTTAAATATGCATTCAGGGAAGAGCTTTGAACACCATAAAGACAGTGTAGAATCCAGAGTTACATGCTAGAAGAGGGAGAGGCTGTTTCAGCACAGTGGCAGCAGACCCCCTTTCCTTCACACMCCTTTAAAGCTTAATGAAAAACTGCATCATTTAATACTATCTTCATCTCCACCTTGTGCAGGCAACAATATGCATTTGCTCTTAGAGTTGCAATCTAGTTCATGCTAACTCAAGTTAAAATTACACTCTGTTTTTCCCCCCTTTGCTCCAGGCTGAAAGGAAACTTTTATTGTCTCCTGATGATGAGTCTGACATGGTGATGATGCACTGTGGAGAAAAAGCCCTGTCCCTCTACTTCTCTAGAGAGGATTAGCACCATAGCAGTGGCAACTGTTCCTCTCAGTGCAACAATCTGCTGATATGGCAGAAGAAAAAAGGCTTCTAATATTCTGCCTTCCCTCTGCAAACAAGCAATGTGGCCTAAAACATTCTCTAGTGTTGTTAAAGAGCAAGTATTTCACTTCTGGATAATCTGTTACTACCAATGGGAATTCTGCACATCAATCCTGCTGTCACTAACAGAAAAAGACAAGACATCAAGCCCTAGGTTTATGCTTGGCATCTGATCATCATCATTAATGGAATTTCCACATTGCCCAAATAGCACATTCATCCACTGGACACGTATTTGATCAGCATGTATCACGAGTGACTTTTTTTATGCTTTTGACTTGTAACAAGAACGGTGAAAAAGCCCCAGTGACAACCAGCAGAGAATGGATGTCAAAAACACTAGCCTAAGTACTTTCTCCATGCAGGCTGCTTCTTATATATCCTTTGCACTCAAAAAAACTCTCTATCTCAAAATTGACCTCAACACTGATGTCACTTGTTTTAATGTCTCTTGAAGCTTGTTTTAAATTAGATAGAGAATGACACAATATTCCCCTAAATTCAAAGTGTTAGTAAGGAGGGAAAGACTTTCCAGAGATGTTCCTTAAAAATAACAAGTGGCTATAAGTGAAATAACAAATCATAAATATAAGCACCTAATATCCTAAGATCACTGAGAAATGAGGCATGAAACAAAAGATTTCCCTTTAAAAAGAAACCCTGGACACTCATTCCAGTGTCCAAAGAAGACTATATTTGAATTGGCTTGCCACTGTTACCCCCTAGCTGAAAGAGTCCATTAAAGGTAATGCAAGGTCTTCCTAATAATTTCTCATCTTCATTTTGTGACTGCCCCTAGACCAAAATGATACACCTGAAAGCTGGGTAATGTATCTGGAAATGGAAAGTGCATTGGCAGTTTTCTACAATAGGAGCCAGCTGCTGAAATTTCCACACAAAGTCCCACTCACAAAAAAATCCCTTCCACGGACTGAATGGGAATGTATTGTTGCGATCCATTTAGTCTGGTAGATCACGTTTTATAATTGCTCACCAAGACGAAAAGCAGAAGCATTCTGGAACTTGAAAGAACAAATACACTTCTCATAGACTCAAAAAAAAAAAATCTCCCAGAATCCTGGAGGCAGCACTATTCGAAACTATTTCAGACCTTCCTAGAACTTTCAGAGAGACAGTGTGCCCAGTGCTCTCAGATAAAGCTTTAGAGGTACAGCTTTTTTCTGTTCCCATTCATTTCCTAGCTTTCCTTTACAGTAGTTAGTGCACCCAAGAAACACTGTTCTAGTGCTAAAATATGCTAAAGTCATCCCGGCTGCTCTGCAAATGCACAAGAATTATTATGCCCTCTCACCCCCAGCTCTAGCACACAAGCAAATTATTATTTAACCATTTGTGCATGGTACAAAAAAATAAAAAAAACGAGGCAAAATGATGGCAAGATCCAGCTCTCCACAAAAGCTCTCATTGGTTTCAGTAGAAATGATCAAATAGAGCCCAGGCTTTGCTCAAAGTTATTTATTCTGTCAGTATGAAAAGAAAGCAAAGTCATATAACAAAATAACCACAAAGGTACAAGTATCACAATTTTTCCAAATCAACTTATAACCCAGACTTCATATGACTCTCATGGTTAACTGCTTTTGTACAAAAAAAGCCTAAAGAAACATAAGCTTTCATAAAAAAACATGCTGGTTACCTGTTGGGCATGAAATATGCTTCAGAAATACCTTTGTTTCTGTTTCAATAAACTATAGCCAGCCAACATGGCAACCCACACATTTTATGTGTTTCTAAACCTAACAAAATTATGAAATGTATTAAGGTAGTCTTCTTGTACTTTGCTCTTTCAGTTCTCTCTCCTTACTATTCCTTCTATCTTTATCAAATCATATACAGGAGAACTTAAAATCAGATACCACATAGTCTATAGGTTTCCCGAGACATGATCTTATTTCACAGATTGTATCAGGCAGGGTTTGGAACATCAGGCTTGCAAGCTTAAAGAGTAAATTACGGTTTGGTTCTGCTGATTGTTGATTAAAACTTTCATGGAGTTCAAAGAGTACATGAGTAATATAGAACTAGTCCCACAGGATATGAAAGATGGATTAAAGAAACCTCTATAAAATAAAAATAAGAATTTTCTAAAATACAATTATAGTAAGAATACTGGCCCCCATCCTCAGTTAATGGGAATCAGCATAGCCTTGGAGTTCCACTGACTGGCTTTTGTCAAGGATCTGAGCCTGCAGGGTGAAATCTTCTGTAACATTACTTGTGTTTTATTCTGGTGCAACCGCTTTCTCGGCAATACACTGGTGTCTGAGCTATAGCTGTGTAGCTAAGAGGCAAAATGGTGAGCCAGATTCTCCCACTACTTATTGTTTTTAAATTGGTTTATCTTTACTGGCTTGGGTGGATTTGCTCTTGAACTACATTAGCCTATTAAACAAGAAGAGAATTATGTCCATTGACTTCAATGGGAATTTTGTCTGGACATAGGGAGAGACAGCAGAAAACAAAATGGGATTTTTTTTTTAATGTAGGCTTTTTTTTTCTTTTTGCTTAGCTTCTTTTCCCAAATATGCCCTGACTGCTGTACTCTTGACTTCTGAGGCTGATTCTGGTATAACTTTGAGAAAAAAAGTGTGTGATGAATATATTTACAATATCCAAAAGAAACTGCTTGGAAATTATTTTCGTCTGAAGCCTTAGACAAATTAAGTGCAGATTTACTGAGGTTCTTTTCATTCTATGTGAAAAAACCTACCAAGTGTAATTTGAGAGTCAATACACTGAGTATCAGGCTTCAGTGATATATCTAGGAAACAGAGACTTTTCTCCCACAGCAAATTACCTAATCCTAAATTTCTCTGATATGAATGCTGTAAAGCAGTGATTAGTTTCTGAGATCTGTCCCACAGATTTTCAATCATATACAACCTGAGTAATAGCTCTTAGTACCAGATACTTCAGGGCTGCTTCGGTTAAAAGACAAAAATAGACAAGAAAATATAGAGAGTTGCAGTGTGAAAAATAAAGGCAGAGTTAGTTATAGTGTGAAAAATGGAGACAGAGTTAGTTGGAGAGAAAGAAATTGAATTAAATAGGAAGATGACAAACAAGACAAAGCAAACAAATCCAACTGAAAGAAAAACAATAAACAGAATAATGTGCAGAGTTTGGATGGATGAGACTCTAATAAGGAGACTGACTGGCAAAAAAATGTAGTTGATGGGATTTTTGCAAGCTTATGAGAAAGCCAACACTGTAATCAGACTAAATTAGCATGCATAAGGCTGAAAAGGAACATTTAGTCACCTAACATGAATCTGAATGTAATAAACAGTGACAATTCATCACTCAGTGCCAAGGACAATTTGAATCTTCGCACAAGTAAGACCACTGTCAAAAACAGGAAAAATAATAATTCTAGAGATCATACTGTCTGATAAATAAATATATTCCAACAACAACAACAACAACACTTCATATATTTTTAATGTTAGAATCTGGCCACTTCTCTATCAAAGAAAGATATTCGGAGCCACAGTTCAAACCAGGAAAGCACACTGCCTTTTTCTAGCTGAAGCATTGTCAGCAGACAACACATACACGTGTGTTTCTTGTCAGTCAAAAGAATACACATGCATGCATGACCAAACACAAACTCTGCCAGGAGCTGCTTAACACCTCTCTTACCTGCACAACAACCACCTGAATGGACACATGATCTGGGAGTCTGATTGGAGCTCGAAAATACTGTGATAATGCAACCAGAAGATGAAGTATTGCTACGAGACTTTTGGCATGAACAGCTGAAATAGATATTAAAAGCACAAGTTACATATTGCAAAATAACTAGGGCAAATATTTTTGCTTTTCAGGATGCAGGGGTTACAGAACTCTTATCCTCTTGCTGCCTGAGCCAGAGGGAATTTTTAAGGCTCTTCTCCTTTATCTGCCTCCTCCTGTTCAGCAGGTCATGTGAATGCAGCTCATCGAATAATATGCGTCAGTACCACAGTGTTAGTTTTTGCAACATGACTGAATGCCTTAGATTTGTGTAGATGGAAATCTAAACCTAATCCAAACGCCAGATTTCATGTACAGCAGCTTAAAGTGCTGTCTGTGCAGTCTCCTTGCTGTTCCTTTATCCCCTTTACTTCAATAAAGATTTATAGACTATCAGAAAGATATTTTCGTATTCATAACATGCGCTTACTCATTTTTAAGTGTCACAGTGTCTGCAGGATGATAAATGAGCCTATTTTGGCAGAAATCCTAAGCAATAACTTACTAAACTCAATGACTCAAACATTCCTCATGAAGTTGCTCTTGTTATTGAAGCTTTTTCACAGCAGGTTTCATATGGGTAGTTAACACTAACACGACTTGCAAGATATCAAAAGCCATTCTGTGGGAAATCTTCAATCAAGTATTAAACCACTGGCACAAAAGTGAATCTTATTTCTGATTTTTAATACTTCCTTTCTTCTTCATCATCATTTTTCTTCATTTATAGACTCTCCAAAAGAAGCTTTCTGAAAAAACGTTTGACAGCTACAGCATGGTTCACTTACGGTTTTTTGCACACAAAGTAACCAATAACTATCTTACTTAACTGGTAAAGCAGCAACAGATTTACTAAAATATCCTTTTTCTTCATTTTCCAGTCTAAGTCTCAACTATGCAGTGGAGATTTCTCCACCTACCCACCCTCATAAAATGCAACATTGCTTGCAAATTCTGCTGGGGAGTCAGGGATGAGGTGCTTTAGCAGGACACTACAAAGATATTTGTCTGCCTAGCATTGATGTGTCCCACAGCTGGCTCCAGCTGCTGCTGTTCTTTAGCTTTAGCTAAATTTTAGCTCTCAAGCATATGTAAAACATTAAATTAAAACTGGAAGTTAAATTGCCAGGCCCCTCCAAACACCCTGCATCCAGCTGCATAAAAGAAAATAGAAAAAAAAAAAAATGAGGGGAGATTGGAGAGAGAAGGGAACAGGAAACTCAATGGGACCACCAGAAGGGGAAAGTCAGCCATGCCTAAAGTTCACTCTCTGTTCCTGGAGCTATTTCTCTCCCTTTCACAGATTCGTTGTGAATGGAACATCTGATACAAAACAGTGAAGGTAAGACAGGTAGAGGAGACGGGGAAGAACTGTTATATTCTGGTTGAAGTATTCACCAGTGTCAAACGATTCTGAAGTAGATTGAAGAGGCTAATTTTCTAAAAGGGTTGATAACCTACTTCCTGCAACACATTTCCACTAAAATAACTCCTGCTGTGCTACTGATGGCCTTGCTATGTAGATATTGCTATGTTCATTGTTAATATAGTAAAACAGGAAGGGTGAAGTCCTGATCTTGATGAGAATTTTGTAATCAAAATTAGTAGTTCAGATTTCATCCTAAACAATCAGAAGTATCATTCATGTATGTGCTGCACATCTTATACAAAAGAGGAGTCTCTGGACCTTTCCTTCAGCCCACCTACTACATTTATGCAGGTACTTGCTCCTTTCAGAAAACCAATTTAGCAACAGAAAACAATCTAGTATGCACACAGACTTAAGAACAGAAATATATTTCGGTAGTCCCTGAAAAGGCAGTGGTTTACTCAAATTGGAGGTCAAGCAGCAATAGAGGAAGTGAACTGTGTAGCATCCGTTCTCCCGTTCCTTTTACCTCCCTCTACTGTAGAGCAGCTCCCACCATAAACACAAGCTTTCAGTCTCCCCTTGGCATCAGGTATTTAAGAATTACAGACAGTACCTGTAAGCTTTTGGCTATCAACAAATGAAAACAGCATAGAAAACATGCAACTTACAGTCAACATTCCACTTGATGCTTCTTGGTGGGAGTTTAAGGGTTTCATTGATCTTTTCAAGAACTGTCTGTAACTTCTGTTTCTGAGCAATTTCAGACTGAGTAACTTCAGCAACATTCAGCTTCTCACTTTCAAGCTTCTCTGAGTGATAATAGAAGACAAAAAGCAGCCAGTTGACTCCATGAGAAACACGAAGACATTCCACGCACCCAGACATATATTCAGGAGATATTAGACATTCTAATTTTAAAATTATCTGGTCTGTCAGCATTTCCTTCCAGAGCCACTTTCTCCTGCACTTCTGAACTCCTAAAGCTACAGTCCACATTTTCCCTTTATTTCACCATTGCCAGGGGAAAGGCAAAGGATTAATGAAAGCCATGCTACTGGCTGGTAAAGATGTATTGCAACTCTCTTCAGGGAACACTGAACTAAAAGGTAAGGCTCATTATTTCTTTTACTACTGGATAAAGTGTTTTCTCCATGTTGGTGGCCTGTACAGTAGACTATCAAACCTGAAAGAGACTTTAGGATTTGTTTCACCAGTTCCACTCTCACTGTTTCTCCCTCAGTCTCCAGAGATATACAGATTCTTCCTGGCCCACTTGTGATAAAAATGAAGTGAGAGCACATTTATATAAGTGAAAGACACATCTAATAAATGCAAATAAGTATTTTTGGAGGTTTGAAAACAGCTAAAACCTTCCACAATTTTTTTCTATGAAACAATAGCCCTTGTCTGCACTCAAAACTTGCAACAGATTTTAAAATATTTTATGAATTAGTTTATTAAAAATGGATATAGATTGCTGGGCTGCACCTAGGGAAAAATAACCCTAGGCACCAGGACAAGCTGGGGACTGACCTGCTGGAAAACAGCTCTGCAGAGAAGGACCTGGGAGTGCTGGTGGATGACAGRTTGACCCTGAGGCAGCAATGTGCCCTTGTGGCCAAGAAGGCCAATGGTCTCCTGGGGTGCATTGGGAACAGTGCTGCCAGCAGGTCAAGGGAGGTGATCCTGCCCCTCTACTCAGCCCTGGGGAGGCCTCATCTAGAATCCTGTGTCCAGTTCTGGGCTTCCCAGTACAAGAGAGACAAGGAGCTACTGCAGAGAGTCCAGCGTAGGGCTACGAGGATGATCAGAGGGCTGGAGCACCTGCCCTATGATGACCGGCTGTGAGAACTGGGCCTGTTTAGGCTGGGGAAGAGAAGACTGAAGGGGGGATCTTATCAATGTGTGTAAGTACCTGAAGGGAGGGTGTCAAGGGGACGGGGACAAACTCTTTTCAGTTGTCCCATGCGACACGACAAGAGGCAGTGGGCAGAAACTGAAGCACAGGAAGTTCTGCCTGAATGTGAGGGKGAATTTCTTCCCTGTGAGAGTGACGGAGCCCTGGCACAGGTTGCCCAGAGAGGTTGTGGAGTCTCCTTCTCTGGCGATCTTCAAGGCCCGCCTGGATGTAACCCTGTCTAACATGCTGTAGGTGACCCTGCTGAGCAGGGAGGTTGGACTAGATGATCTCCAGAGGTCCCTTCCAACCTTACTGATTCTACGATTCTATCAAATATGGCTTAGCTTGTTTTACTTAGATTTAAGCAAAATCAGTAAAAGTGGTGTGAACTGTGTCTATACAGTAGACTGTAATGGTTTAGACATATCAATCAAAAGTAAATGACTTTGTTAAACTATTGAGAGTGTGAGCATAAACCACGTTTCAATTAACTGAAGATAGATTAAGATGTACAAAATGAAAATGGGTAACCCATTTCAACATGAAAAAAAAAGTAAAAGTATAGTTTTTATCCTGACTCGAGAGTACTAGCACTTTGCTCCATGGATTTAACACAGGTGCGAGTCAAAAGATAAACAAGCTCCATTATTATTACCAAGAAAGCCTGTGGTTGTTAATGTTTTTGTATAACTGTCAGGAACCTCAAACCATCAAAAGTGAGGATAACTTAGCAATAAAGCCTCCCTGATAACAACACAGAAATAAAACACTTTGTCTCCTATAAATTCACTTGTACAAAAGAATATATTATTAAACTTCGTAAGAGTTGATCTTGTTCTCAAAGTCCGTTGAATGTTTTCCCAAACACATTGAGGCTGAGCTATTAGCATATGAATGCTGCCTAAGAGGCTGCTGTCTCAGAGGGTTTCTTGTACCTGCAGAGATCAGTCTGTGCATGGTCTGACAACAAGATGGAAGTCTTCAGTTATCATAGACCTGATCCACAGGGAATTAAGGGTAATGGAAAAGATTCCACTGTTATTATTGGATCAGTATACTCAAGAGTCAAGCTGTATCTGATGTGCATTTTTTCCAGTTTTATATGAAGTCACTGGAGCTCTGCCCATGAGAATCAAATTGCCCAATCTGAGCCATATCCATTCTATTGCAATATATTCAATAGCTTAGCCATTCATAGAGGGAAACAGTCTATATAGCCTTTATTGGAAGCGCTCACATGATGTTTCAAAATTTGTTTAAGACACTGAAGAGAAATTTACTGGAGACTTTATGAGCTGTAATAACTAAGAAAGTGGCTTCCAAGCGAATAGTTAAAAATCACATCCCAGCTCTGCATTAACAGTCTCTCTTCTCTATCCGTTCCTCAGCTGAAGTTCAGTTTGCAGTCTACTAGGCATCATTACCTCAGTAATGTTAAGGACCAGACACCGAATCAGAAAAATTCCAACTTTCCAGAGGAACTTCAAGATGTGAATAAAATGTAGTATGGAACCAGGACATATTAAAAACATCCACTATTGTACTTAAAATACCCTTACTTTCAAATTTACTTTCCACTTGTAACATGGTTACTTTTGCACAGCACATATGCAGATAATAAATTTAATTGGGGTGGATACTGCTGCCAAGACAAGAATTCTCTCTCTCTAGCACCCCAGGTAGGCTTTATGCTGTTCTCATCAACTACAGAGCACCACACATTGCACTGTAGCTATGAGGATTGTGCTGCCTCTGTGCTGCAGCATACAGTCTATTACTCAAGAGTCTCATAATACAATGCTATTTTTACATTACTTAGGAGTCTTGGTATCATCTTACATTCATGCCACTAAGTAAGAACAAGTGATCCACTTACTGACAAAGTGCTCCAACAATATGCATATGTATTTTTCTTACCAAATAATTTCTGCAATACTTGTCCGTCATACAGGTCTTCAGCCAAGTCTTTCACAATAATCCTCTCTCCTACCAACACATCATTAATCCAGTCAATTAATACCTATATGGGAAACACAAATTTGGCAGGATTATACACTATTCACTTGCAATTTAAAACACATGTCATTTTGTACAATGATGAAAATACTCAGCAAAAAGAACATCAAAGCTGCAACGGTTCAAAACACAATCAGTCTGAAATGACATCAGATGAAATTAGGAAGGACTTAGGTTTACAAGGAGGTAAGAAATGTGCTGATTATACCAGCAGTTTTCTCTGTCTGATGCACTCAGGCACCACTTTGATTCTTCTAAGGTAGCTTAGTGAATGCAACACAAAGTCTAGACGAATACAGTATTGATGCAGTGCTTTCTTAAGGGAAATTTGTCCTTTTATTTCACTAGTATATTAATATTTGATTAGGAAGCAAAATGTGTTGAAGTCATTTCTAATGAAGCTTCTTGCAAAAGTCCCCAAAACAAGAATCAAAAAGAGTAAGAGGGAACTCAGTGTGAACTTAAACTGGGGACAGGATGGGACTAAAAATGAAGACTCAGTACTTTAATCCAAATCATTAGTCTCTATATGCTTTACCTAAAGATACTGTAAAAAATGATGTGCCCATTTCACTGGGATGTATGCACCATGTGGTTTCATTTAATTAACATCCAAGTGCTTTGAAGTGTTCAAATGAAAGAGGCAGGGATGGCATTAAAAATAGTTTCACTTTCTTGAAAGTGTTTACATGCTTTTCATTACCTTCATTAGTTCTTGTAATTTTGGGTCATTTCTGGAATTTGGATCAACCATTGTTCGGACTTCATTTTCCTCTAGAAGGTTTAAAAGACAGATATTAGAAACTATTAAGGCATAATACCTTATTTTACATCAAGCTTTTATGTTGAGATGTAAAATTGTTATGAATTACCTAGCATAGTGTCCTCAGGGTCTAGTTCAAATGGAATTGGACTGAGAGGTAAGTTAATGGCATTTATTCCTTCCTCCTGCAATTCAGATACTAGGAAATAAAAAAGAGCTTGGTCAAATTTCAATTCAATTTTACTTACTATTTCACTCTTGCTAAAAATAGCATTAATTTCTTTATAGGAACATGACTATTAGATAAGCTACTAAGTATAATTACAGCAATAAAATATAGCTAACAAAGATGGGAGGCCCAGTCAAACAAATCTTTACTTGTACAAGTAGCTTTTGCATGGGTAATGGTACAGAAATCAATACAATTTCCTCCAAGCCTTTTCAGGATAAGGTCCATTATTCCTCAAATTTTAAAACTCTCACTCACATTTTAATGGTCTTGACATTTAAAAACCAAATCATTTTAGCTGAAGGAAACAATTACTCCTCTCAGCTGTCACTTATGCTCTGAAGGTGCTTCAAGTTTGGCTACTTAAGAAGACCTGTGTCTAACCGTGTATCTGCGTAGGAGCTGCCAGACTGACAATTTAGGATTGAAGGTGCAGCTGCAGCACACTGTGCTTGAGGATGCTGCTCCCTCTGTTATTCAGGTCAGAGATCTTTTGGAGCAGACTGTGGGTTGCTTCTGGTGGGTGTCCTTGAGTTTTCTTTGGCAGAAACCATGGCAGCAGGACACAGGGGAAAGATAGCAGGGCACAGGGGGAGAATAATGAACCCTCAAAAGCACTGCCTTCGCGTGGAGTCCAGACACCAGCCGGGAAAGAATCTGCACATGGGAGCAGGGAAGTAATCCAAAATCCCACCGTTTGGACATGCCCACAGTTGTCAGGAAATATGGCTGAGTAAGAACTCAGCCAAAGTCCCCTAATGCCACAAAAAGCAACATCCTTGTGATGCATGCTCTAGGGCAGCAGGACCAGAGAGATTCAGAGAAGCAGCAGTCCTGGTGATGAAGGATACAGAGAAGGCAGAGTTACTGAATGCCACCTTTGCTTCAGTCTTCACTGCTAAGGGCAGCCCTCAAGAATCCCAGACCCTGGAGATGAGAAAAAAAGTGCGAGGAAAGGAAGACTCTCTCTTGGTCGAGGGGGATTGGCTTAGAGATCTTTYAGGCAAACTTGGTATCCACAAATCCATGGGCCCGGATGGGATGCACCGACAAATACTTAGGGAGCTGGCAGATGTTATTGCTAGGCTGCTCTCCATCATCTCTGAAAGGTCATGGAGAACGGGAGAGAGAGGTGCCTGAGGACTAGAAGAAAGCCAATGTCACTCCAGTCTTCAGAAAGGGCAAGGAGGAGGAYCCAGGAACTACAGGCCGGTCAGCCTCACCTCCATCCCTGGAAAGGTAATGGAACAGCTTATTCTGGATGTCATCTCCAGACATTTGGAGGAAAAGAAGGTGGTCAGGAGTAGCCAGCATGGATTCACCAAGGGGAAATCCTGCTTAACCAATAAGATAGCCCTCTAGGATGGAATGACTGGCTGAGTAGATGAGGGGAGAGCAGTGAACATTCTGCACCTTGACTTCAGCAAGGCTTTTGACACTGTCTCCCATAACATCCTCCTAGAGAAGCTCTGGAAGTGCGGGCTGGATGAGTGGACAGTGAGGTGGATTGAGAACTGGCTGAAAGGCAGAGCTCAGAGGGTTGTCATCAGCAGCACAGTCTAGTTGGAGGCCTGGAGCTAGTGGTGTTCCCCAGGGCTCAGTACTAGCTCCAGTCCTGCTCATCTTCTTCATCAGTGACCTGGACAAATGGACAGAGTGCCTCCTCAGCAAGTTTGCTGATGATATCAAGCTGGGAGGAGTGGCTGACACACCTGAGGGCTGTGCTGYCATTCAGAGAGATTTACGCAGGCTGGAGAATTGGGCAGAGAGGAACATCATGAGGTTCAACAAGGGCAAGTGCAGGGTCTTGCACCTAGGCAGAAAAAACCCTAGGCACCAGGACAAGCTGGGGACTGACCTGCTGGAAAACAGCTCTGCAGAGAAGGACCTGGGAGTGCTGGTGGATGACAAGTTGACCCTGAGGCAGCAATGTGCCCTTGTGGCCAAGAAGGCCAATGGTATCCTGGGGTGCATYGGGAAGACTTGCCAGCAGGCAGAGGGAGGTGATCCTGCCCCTCTACTCAGTCCTGGGGAGGCCTCRTCTCGAGTACTGTGTCCAGTTCTGGGCTCCCCAGTACAAGAGAGACATGGAGCTACTGGAGAGAGTCCAGCGTAGGGCTACGAAGATGATTAGAGGACTAGCGCATCTCTCTTATGAGGAAAGGCTGCAAGAGCTGGGCCTGTTTATCCTGCAGAAGACTGAGATAGGATCTTATCAATGTCTATAAATACCTTAAGGGAGAGYGTCAAGAGGATGGGGCTGGACTCTTTTTCAGTGTCCCYGGTGACAGGACAAGAGATAACAGGCACAAACTGAAACACAGGAAGTTCTGCCTGAATATGAGGAAGAACTTATTTATTGTGAAGGTGACGGAGCACTGGAATAGGCTGCCCAGAGAGGTTGTGGAGTCTCCTTCTCGGGAGATATTCAAAACCCTGTGGACGTGATCTGGATACGATCCTGTGCAACATATTCTAGGTGATCCTGCTTGAGCAGGGAGGTTGGACTAGATGATCTCCAGAGGCCTCTTCCAACTTCAACCATTCTGTAATTATGTGAAAATTAATCCTGCSTCTAGTTCTGTACTGTACAGGTTCTCTGCCTGCTACAGTTTGGAGCAATTTTGTTTATGCCTCTAGGTGATCACAATTTTAACAGGTTGCGAAGACAAAACAATGCCTACACTGCCCAAACAGATCTCTGTAACAGAAGAGAATAAACACAAACAAGCCAATATGCTAACCTACAGTTATGGACACTACTCAGCACTGTGCAGGGAGGGTACCTGCTTCAGTGATCAGCCAGATTTGTAGCTGCTTTGTAACCAAGGATTCAGTATAAATCTGATTTACGGAACCAGGAAAGAAGCTTGCTGTCTTCTGAATGATGAACAATGTTGTTTTGACCACTCCTTTTCCAGTGTACAGACTTTCAAAACAACCAGTYATTAGCACATTTATTATTTAAACTTAAATAACTTAATGAACTGAAATATATGTTTTACAGGTATATGCAGATTCACTATCTAACATTTTAGATTCACTATATGAAACTGACCAATTTTATTTTGAAAATGACTCAGAAAAAATAGGTTTGGAGAAAACACAAAAGTAGAAAGTGACAGCAGAGATCCTGYGTTTTGTTTCCAGCCCTATGACTGCCTTGTAATTTAGCATTTAGAAAACTGTTTTACCTCTCTCTCTCTTAACTTCTTGTGTGCAATAAGAATAGCTCAATTTCACATGGATACCATGACACACGGTTAGTAAGTGTGATAACAGTATTTAAAACTTTCCAGATACTTTCTATGCTTTGTGAAATGTTCTGCCAGATGAAATGACTATGCACATTTTAAGAGTCTGTGTAGCAGAACTTATGAATCTATATAAGATTCATAGCAATAATGGCTGTTAGAATGCTTATTGCTTTTAATAATGCAAAAACAACTTTGAAAAGCCTATTACCTTCCATACTAACTTCACGCCATACACTCATCCTGTTTATGTATCTGCAAAATACAAATACTGAGCAGCTCTAAAGAGCAATAAAATAATGTTGCCAGTAATAGTTCCCCAGATTGCTGTATATCCTCTCAAACTGAAGGCTGAAAGCAATGGACCAAATTAATCCCTCATGTAACCCCATCAAGTTCTGAGGAGTTATAGCAAGAATGAATTTGGTCTAGCATGCACAATCTCAGAAACTGTTTACACATAATGGCAATTTTTTGAACTGCTAGCACTCCCTGGAGAAAATCATTGTTGGTTTTATTACCCTCTTTGATTTTTTTTTGTTTTGGTTCAAAATTGTAATGGACACAAAAAATCAGTGGACAGAAAACTTCCTTGTGGAGGTCTTTCTTTCTGTTCTGAAACGTTTAGTTCATAAAGAGCTTCCGCACAAAGGTTCCTAGGCAAAAAACTTTTTAAACATCAGTCCCAGGAGGGAGCATATTAAATAAAGTCTGTTCAAGCTACATGTCTCCACTGAGGTCTCCTATCCCAAAGGGCTGGATGCTCTGCTTGGGCAGGACATACTGGAGGAAGCAACCAGTTCATTTTCCTAGTGAAGGATAGTGGTGGAAAGCTTTTGGTTCCTCTCTCCAGGAGACCAACCAGCACAACTTGCTGAGACTTCTGCGAGGAGACTGAGTGGACTTTATGCGGTATTCTTTACAAGGCAGYTGTCCACTGAAATCCTCCATTTTTGTTCTCTAATGTGCATGATACATGACTTCTCCACCCTACTTTTAATGACAGGACCATCACCACACTATCACAGTTTCCAAGAAAAGAGAAAACAAAGAATATGTGATCAAAAAGAGCACATATATCTCCCTAATCTATAAATTTTAATCACATGATCAAGTAACAGAKTCATGTATTTTTGTGTGCAAGGGGAACACCAAATACAAATAAAATCATACTAAAATATATGAATCCAATATAATCGATCTGTTCTGGAATTCACTGAAAGTGCTACTGTACAGTACAGGCTAAGCCCTGCCTTGAGGTAGGCAAGTTGAGGTAGGCAAGTAATGGTTTTGTTGCCACTGAAGCAGTCAGCCTTAACRCAGTATGTTTCTCACACCTGTCCTAGCCACATGCAGAGCCTACGCAATCCACAGCACACCTCCAGTTGGATCCCATTTGCCAGACAGAGAGGACAGCAATACTGCCTGCTCTCCTTCCTCGACACCACATTCTGCAGTCCACAATATGTGGACGCCAGGTTGATGTTAGCCCCGCCACAGACTCCTTTTGCCTTCCTGTCCCCAACATGATGGAGAAACCCTGAGCCCAGTAGCATCTTTTTCATATCTTTCCCAATATGGAAAAGAAAAGATTTTGCCACTGAATAATAACGCTATTAAAAACATCAGGTAAAAATATATGCATTATATCAAGCCATATGCAAAGAGAAAGAAAATGTATTATGTAATTTAGCCAGCGCTTTCTAAGAACTTCCTTCAAAAAATTTCCATGACAAACTACTCCACTTAGGTGTTTATAGAGGAACCAGAAAAAATGTGATTGAGGTTATGAGTTTGCATATCACAGTTTCAGCAGAGGAATCTATTTTTGAGCTGCTTGTCTTTCATTTCTTTTAATTAGTTTTCATGAAAATCACATAAGCAATTATAGAATTTTAATAAAAACAAAGCGCACAGGTTTTGGGAGAAATTTTGCAGCAGCTGAAATTAAAAGATCATGTCATTTCTTGACATACTTTGAAGAATGACTTATAACATCAGCATGGCTTCTTCTCTCTGTTTTACAGTATAAAAACCCAGGAAGGGAAGAGCAGACATGGCTATAGCAGCTAACATAYAGGAGTCAGACTTGCAGGGCTGCCTGCTCCACGTCAGAGGCTCCCTGGCCACAGGATGACTCCAGCAGCAGAGGAGAGAGCTTTTCTGCTCTCACCTCCCTTGCTGCTGCTGCAGCCAAGATGCAGCCAGTAAGTGGACTACCATGGTGCTAGTTCTCCTTCGTGCTTAATCTGGCATAATTAAGGGGCTTTATATTTTTGGACCTGAGAAAAAACACAGGCCTATAGTTTTTTACGATCATTGGGCTGAGTGGAATTGAGGGTTGAATGTACTTTTAAGGAAAAATCCTTAAAAGCAAGGGAGTTGMACAAAGCATAGACAAATCTCTGTGCATTGGTAATGTGGAAGTCCCAATTTTAACTCTGGCTAAGAAGTGGATATTTTTCTCCTCAGACTTCTGATTAATCTCCACTTGCCAAATCTGTTATGATGTAATCAAGTGCAAGTCCACTGATACCCGCTGTCAACAGACTTCCTCATATCACTCCAGCACCAAATTTGGCCCCAGAGCTGGGGAGTCCACAAGCTTTTATCAACAACAACCACAGCAGCTATTTTAAGCTGGACAGAGTACTTACTGTTTCAGATGATCTAGGATTACAAGGTCATAAACCTACACTATCAAATCCAGGCGGGTGCTACGAGCCAAACTCTGCCCTTTGATGCATGTATTCAACTGCCATCGAAACCGTTGGAAGCTGAGCACATCTGAAAGGGGAGTACTGCCCATACGGTTTAAATTGGCTTAATTCCTCTAGTACATGCAGCCTGTTGCTCCACATTGTRTTTATTAGACAGTTTCATTTGGGTTTTTTACTTGTTTATTTTGTGTGCTGAAGGCTTTTTCCTGCCCTGTTTAGTATTCAGGGCCTAATAACATTCTGATTTGAGTAAAAACRTATCTTATAATTTAACTGTGCTCAGAAATGCCACCTCATCCAATGCACTCTCTGTGGCTTAGACGTATTTTAGCATATCTGTCCAAAGAATCTTAAAACAAATATGGCAAGATGTAGTGTTAAATAGTCTCTTTCTCTGAGTACTAAGCCATGTCCTTCCATATCACTGATTCCGCGCTTACAAAATTAAAATTACTCAAGTGCTACAACACTAACAGATCAATTATGTAAATTTGTGATTATCTATAGAGTTGAACATTAATGCTGGAAGAGCATGGTGATATAATATCTTTAACCTCAATAATTCAAAAGAGATTTAAACACACACAAACTTATATATACTTAAATATATAAATACATACATTTGCATTTCTTTATATATGCCTTAAAAAAAAAGCCCACTTTTTTCCATCCAAGATTTCTCCATCAATTTTAAGGCTACAAATACTTTGCTTTCCTTTGTGGAAGCTGATAGCTTGGTGACGTTCACATGACTCCAGGAATTTAAGCTTTACATAAAAAGTCCAAAGAAAATCTACCTGTTACTGTAAACTACTATAGCAGACAGTAGCTTTATGTACAGTGTCTCTCTCTTAAGCTACTTTTTCCTGGAACAAGCACAACTTGGAAAGCTAGCTGCAGACAACATCTTGCCAGAGTTACATTGGATTTTTGTATACACGCCCACATTCAAACACACATGCATAAGCTACATACATTTAGAAAGCCAGAAATTACAGCCTGTTTAGAAAAATGTTGATTTCCAATAGGAAATGTCTTTGCTGCTCTTGTACAGACAGTGATATCCACTCAATTACAGTGGAGCCAAATTTAGATTAATTGTTTTTGGTTTCATATTCTTGTTACTGGGAACAAGTTTCTGATAAAACGCTTGTGACCTTAATGGCTTGCTTCTGTAACCACTTATGCMCAAGAGCAGTTTTACACAGCTTTACTCTTTTCATTGACTCGAGAGTCTGCAATGCAGAGTGTAAATAACTGTATCTGCATAGATTTCAGCGGATTTATCCCAATTTATACCAGCTCACTGGCTCAGTGTGATTCCAATTCTCCCTCACACACTCTACTTTTATACCCTGATATCAGTTCAGTGGAGTAATTCTGAATTTGTACTGGCAAATATAAGAAGAGATCCAAATTACCTAACTTGGCCTCAGAGAGAGAGAGAATGCACAAAAACATTTCCAAAAATTCCTAGTTTAAGTTTTCACAAAATTATATTGTTTACCCAAGCAAACTTATGCAATTGCTTTCTGGGCTATATCCAAAATGTTATTTTCTAATGCTAATGTGTGTGCATCTTATAATTCCACAAAGGGAAAAGAAAATATTAATCTAAAATGGTACTGCCTAATTTTCTTGAATACATAATTCACCCAATGTTCATTTTGGCAGCTCAGCTTTAACTCTGAAACAAAAGAAATCTGCACAAAGGACAATAAATCTGCATTACGTATGGTACTAAAATGATCCAATGGATTTATAGATGTTTACAAGTTCACAGAGTGTGACACAGCGTTCACCAGAAATTCGATATTCACAGCACAAAACATCATAAACATATGTCTGCAACTACAAAAGGGCCTTTTTATGTGGGGATCATTGTTAAAATTGTCTTCAGAACATAAACTTTAAGTTGTAAATGCTACTCCCCATTTATTCTCCAAGACATAACAAATGAGGAAAGAAAAGCAGAGATATGTTTGTAATTGGAAATGTTTCTCAGGAAATGATCTGTACAGGAACATCATTCTCATTCCATTAACTGCTGACTCCAAGCCAGCCATTTGTAAAAGTAAATAAATATGCAAACTGGCAGACAACAATGTGCCTTCCTTTAATGTTACTGCATTAGTACCCAGTCTCCAAAAAAGAATCTATCTTCTTTTCTCATTTCTCCATTAAATCAAACATGGCATATATGCGAAAAGAATAACAGAAATACTGTACACAAAAGAAGAATGGGAGTAATGCTATAATTTAAATTTCAGGTATGCAATACAAATTGAATGCTTATTGCCTTGAACTTTCTTGAAAGTCTAAAGCTGCTCACAAGTACCTCAGTGCTTAGTTTGTTGTACCTAGAGCTCTTTCTTCTTTCCAATAAATTGGAAAAAAAAATCCTCCATAGATTGATAAATCCATAGTCTGAGTAGGTAAAAAGAAATAACAACAACAACACAGAAAAAGCAGGAGCAAAAACAATGCTTTTAAAGTGTATACATGATCTTCTTAGCTACATCGTAAGTAGCCTCATTAAACCTTACATGCTTTCACATTTCATTTGGGATGAAGGCCCTTTCTCTGAATTTTCCTGTAGTTTCTAAGAGGTAAYAAGTGGTGTCAAGCTAAAGTAGATGCTGGTCATTCCATTCATTCCTTCAACGCATTCTCTCAACAGATCTTTAAAAATACGGGAGCAGTATCTGCAGATGTTTTTGTAAAGCCTGTCACCCTATAGAAGTACTTTAAATATCATTGGAAAAGTCTCCACAAGGTTGCATTAGAAACAAAGGCAGATAGGAGTTCAAACTACTCTGATTTTCCCTCCACTGCAGAACTAACTAGGCATATATGAAATGTTTTGACCATTCCAGGTCCTTATCAGAACTTGCTATATTGAGCCTGACAGCAACTTGAAACTCCTGAAATGGCCTTAAATGCCATGGCAGAGTCCTTGTGCAGAAGATATCTGCAAGTTGCTAACTGGTCTGCACCTGGTATCCTTACATGCAAATTATTTTGTAGCAAATCCTTTGACAATTTATTGTGGTGCCACACATCTCAGATCTACATGGGATGCTCAGGGTTACGTGGAGACAGAGAGAACATTTGTATCCTCTACCTCAAAGTGAGAAGCCTGTACTTCTTGTGTTTTAAGGAATTTACAGCTAGCAACATGTGGAAGGGAGTCAGATAGACCAGTTGGCACAGTCCTCACCCTAATCAAGGGGAAGCAATAGTTCATCTTACATGCTCACCAAACGGCTACAATAGTTTGTTTCCAAATACTGTGGAGCGGAGAAGCCAGTTTTACAGGACTGACTTTTGCCTCATGTTCTCTGAATCAACCAGCTAACAGTTGCTCTTCCAACATCAACAAGGGTGCTCACGCAAAAAAGACAAAACCAGTGATCTGTTCCAAGAAGTCTTTCCCAGCTCAACAAGTTCTAAGTTTTCCCAAGTGAAAACCCCAAAATAGTTCTTAGGAATGTAAGGGCACACTAGCAGCAAGCTGAGGATTTCCTGAATTTCTTTTTCATTTCTTCTTATGTATATAAAGTCTTGTTTTTGAAGGAGAAAAGAATTAAGTGCCAGACCCATTGCATCTCAAAAATCTAAATGACTTCTTATTGCAGGAGTTAGAAAAACGACTACATTCATTGGGAAGCTAACATTTCTTTTCAAAGACAGAGCACTGGTTTACATATCACATGCAGCCACAGTTTTCAAACTGCAGATCTTAGAGCTGCTTCTCTTTTATAAAAACATCTGGTAGTCTTCAAGAAATGACTTTGTGACAAAGGATTAAAAGCTTTGTAGTAAGTGGCCAGGTATTTTTACAACCCGGAGAGAAAAAACAAAAAATAAAACCAAAGAAACTAATTTCTTCTGAGGAATCTTCATGTTTCAAGATTTTTCTTTGGTATATCAAAGTCAACCAAGATAAAGTTTGAGACTGACATCAAAGCTGGACAAGTAGCAAACACAAGATAAGACACAAGTGACTTAAAAGAGATGAAAATAATAATGTCTRCAAAAGTGCAGATTTCTGACTTATGTTTGTAACTGAACGTGACTGGTGGAAATCTTCCTGCTCTTACACAGCTGTTCAGACTGAAGGGTCATTTCAGGGACAAACAGGAATATATTATGGGTGTGGCAATCCCCAATGTCAGGACAGTCCTTCGAGAGCTTTGGTCAGCTGGCATAAAACACAGTATGGTATGATCAATAATACAGCTGTGGTTTCCTCCTAAAATGCATTTACACAAAAGTGTAAAATGATGATGCAAGACAGTGCTTTGGTAGCACAGGCTGGAAATTACGTTTGGCTTAGGAAAGCAGAGTTAGTTTGCATTTTGCATACTATTATCTCCATCATCCTATAGAGAGTATAAGTAGGTGATGCAATTCTATATTAAGAGATACATTTATACATTTTCTCTCTGGAGGCACAAATTGCACTTGTAAAAGGGAAGCTAGGTACTTAAAAATACAGCCTTAACTTGTCTGTGATGTTACAGAAAGTCAGAAGTAGAATGGACAGTAGTACCCACACCTCTTGATTCCCAAACCCATGTCACAGCGATGAGATCACCCCTCCTGTTGCATAATCAGCAGTAACGATTTTTATCCAGCCCTGAACACTGTCCTTCAAGGGCACTACCTGGTACTCTATCGTGCACTTCTGATCTTGCTCATTTCCTTACAAAACTCAAAACAGCTGCTCCAAGTTCCAAATGCCCTGTCTCAGAAAAATTACCCTGACTGAACTGTTCATCTAATTATGGTGTTCACATGTTTCTAAATTAGGAAAAAAATGGCAAGCACTATAAGCACGAGCATTGTAAGGCTAAACCCACAGCTCTGAATTACATTGCAATCTTCTTTCTAAGAATCACAAACAAGCAGTAAGTTCAGAGCAGCATTTGCTACCATCTGTCAAACACCATCAGATAAGGGAAACACCTCTGTGTAATATTCCTGTTAAATGTGTTCCAGGGTTCTTGTTATTACCGAATTATTAATTTCGGCATCCAAAACACTGATGCCAAGAGTAGCTGCAGCACAAGTTTTCCCACTTTAGAAGTGAGCACACAAAAAATTGCTATTCAAGCAAATAACCTTCAACAGAATTTTTTTACAGAACTAACACACATTTAGAGTTTCCCAGAAACAATCTGCAACCTGCAGTTCTTGATGGTATAACTGATTTTAATATATCTATTAAGGAGAGTTTATTAAAATGTAAATAATGCAACATCAAACATAAATATTAAACTTGCTTAATACATGATAGGCATTCTCAAATCAGCTGTGTATCTGAAGCATGCTTTTGACCACAAATGACAATTTTCCCTAAGCGGAAATTCAAATGGTAAAAATCACTGTTTTCATATCGGATCTAGTATTACTTAGGGACTGAAGCTGTACTAAGCTGATGTTAAAAGAATTACGTATTCATTTGAAATACCCTTGGGATGAAACTCTTAATTAAATCTCACTGACATTGCAGAAATATTTTCATGGAACAGCATTTGTAATGAACAAACTACAGTATTATCTTCCTCTGCTATCCAGGAAAAGCAAAGTCCGAGAGCAGCAGTAAGAAAATAAACTCTCATTCCTCAAAACATTAGAAAACAAAAAACACCTTTGACAAATAAAAAAAAAAAAAAGGCAGAAAGTAACACTCATAAGAGTATTACTCACAGAAATCAAGGAGTAAAATAATTGAATGAGAAGGATCTAGTCTCCTACCTTTAGGGCAAAACGCTCCACAGCCCATCATACACTCGCCAGGCCACCTTCATAGTGTATCTTAGGGAGAACTGCGATCTTTAAGGTGTCCCAAGCCCCTTGCTCTGCAGCCCCCTTTGCTGCTGCTCTTCTCAGAAGCTGTATTAGCTTTAGAGACTGTTTTCTGACAGAATGGTCCAAGCACATCACAACTCTCAGCTCAGGGCATCGCTTCAGAACAAGTGACTGACTGCCTATATAATTTAATATGATGCCACATGAGACTCATAGACCATCTGCAAAAGAAACTAAATCTGCTTTTTGCAGCTTGGTAAGTTGCATTCTGAAAGCTGGGATGCAGTTTTGACTGTGTTCTTTTGTTACCTGTCATATAACTGAATGAAAGGCTCAAATAGCATGTGTAAAGCACATGTTTTTATCAATCTCCTAGTCCATTTCTGCTGTAGATAATTTGTATTTTGCCCCCTCACAGCTGATATAAAGTCACCGTTCCCTTTAGAATATAGGGAAGGTCTGGGCATGGATATGGCAATATTGGAAGTGAAGCYTTATTTTTCTTTTTTTTGAGGGGAGGGGCAGTGTAGGGGAGAGCAAAGACTGGCTGAAGACCAAAGTCAACATGAGCCACAAAATCCTTGAAGCCTGCTGCCAGAATTGAGATGCATGTGTAATGTCATCAAATTCAGGTCCTGATCACTGTAGTTCTTTCTCTATAAATACTTTGCCCATTAAAACAATTAGCAAAACTCATATGTAAAAAGGATTAAACTCTAAAACAGACAAAAGCGTATACAAAACTAAGAAGCATAGGAAAGGACAGGCACATACCATCAAAACAGTAATAAACCACAGGTAGGAGATGAACTAGTCTTACAGGCTGTGGGCCCTTCCAAGGAGGGAGAGTAATGAAAAGATAATCTAGAGCAATTACTTACTCAGGATAAAAACTGCTATGAAGTTTCCTACAAACTAAAACTTTTCAAAAGCTGTAAAACGTTTAAGAGTCTGTTTCAACTTGGAGTAGAATGAGGGAAATGACACATCCCTGGCTCATTCCTAAGTGGAGGAAAATGGTTACATTTCTTGTTTCCAGTCAAGGTTCATTTAAAATATCAGTGCCAAAAGGTAAGTATGGAGAACCGAGATGTATTTCTTATTTAGGGTTATTCAGCTGTGCCACATGGCATTCCTACTCCAGGTTTTGTTTCAGATGTGAATCCCTGCAAAAAGATCACCATGTTTTCATCACTGTCACACTGGCACATTCACTGCCAGTTCTGGAGCCTCCGATACACATCAGTCTGCAGTTACTGGGTCACTCCTAGAAGTAGTTTTCCCCTTGCCAAAAACACTATTCTGTGTTGTATTTGCACACAGTAATGGGACTCCCCAGTCTGACTCCTGGAGTCCCACTGCTTTCTGGCACTGGGAAACTGGAATGCTGAACTGCTGAATAACAGCATTCAATTATAGGACAAAACTGAGCTGAAAGTTCTTCAGCAAACCTTCCTTTTCTTAATTTCTGAATAGAACAGTAAGTGTCCCCGATATCTCCAAAGCAGAATTGCCCTAACAAAATAAGTACAGCTAAAGAAATACCAGTTTCCACTCGGTACATTGTGGAGAATGTTGAAGATGTTTGTATCTGGTTCTATGAAAATTCACAATCTGAAGCCACAGCATCCTGCACCATCTATTATATCTACTATATGTCACTCCTTTCCTATCACTTTTTCGCTTGCATAAAACTAGCTATTCTTCGAAAATAGTAAAAGCTGACTTTTTTATGATGAATTTTTATACTTACAGTAATGCCCCAAAGGTACCGTCCATATAAGCTGTTTTAATGGGTGTAGTTACAGTACAGTAAGAAAGTTCTAAGTTATGTAAAGCGGAGTGTCCTTCTCAAAGGGCATACCATGGCAAGAGGTTGACAGTACACAGTCTGAAGAGCATAGTTTGGGGACAGGAAAACCGAGTAGAGGAATTTCTAAACATACTCTGTGCAATCCACTTATGCTCACAAGCATAAATTCAAGTGGGATTTAACTTCCAATTCCTATAATCTAACAACAGCAACAACAACAAAATTGGCATTTAAAAAGCCCAAGTGCCTCCCTCTTTCTTCAGCAGAAATTACTGCAGGGAAAAAAAAGGCACATTGGTAAGATGCTTTGGGCCTAGCATTTCCCAAACTGTTCCTAAAGGTTTCAACCCCACAATTTTCAGCTTTGTAAAAACAGAAGTATAGCCAAGGAGAACTGAAGTCTTTTTCAAGCAGTTTTGGCCATCAATATAAGAAACAATTCAAAGGGAACATGACATTGATATCTTAATTTGTGAAAATGGATAAATACCGTATCTGCCACATAGCACATTAACCCATGTAACAAATAAATGCAGAAATAGCACTGCAATGCTTGGTTAAAAGGTTTTGGTTCACAGAGCAGGAAATTTAATTAAAGCATGTAATGTCAATTACTGTCATTTGTAATTGTATTTTGCTTCCCTAGAAATAACACAGATGCAGGATTCTAAAGTTACCTGCATGCTTGATGCAAATGGGATAAAATTATCTAGGTTCTGAGAAAATCCAGATAGTAGTAGGAAAAAAATGCATTTTTACCTTACCTCATTCATRGATCTTCTTCAAAGTGTCGATTACATGAGGACTGACATGCCTCCAATTTAAACATATAAGCCAACAACCCAGATCTGGAACAAGACTTTTATGTTTAAAAAACTGTGTTAAGTCATCAGAAAGAGAATAATAGCCTAATTCTCAGCTACTGTAAGTGGGTGCAGCCTTACCTAAGTCAACAGAAAACCACCGGTTGATATCGGAAGAGGATTTGGCTTAGTGTTTATACTAATTGATTTTAATATGAAAATTACAGAGTCAAGTCCTTAATACTTCTGTCTCCTTCACTCTGTTCTGTGCAAGATGAACAGAGACCTGTGGACTATGCAGAAGACAAGTACTTTACCACCACAGCAGTAAATATTGTCAAGTCTCTTCTCACTCCTTTTCCTCCCTTGCCACACAACGCACTGCAGTATTAGCATCCACTTTCACTTTTACACATACTGCTTTTCAGTAGTAAAGCTCACTGCTGCACAGAGGCATCCTACCCATATCACATCCTACTGAAGTCACTAAACAGTATGAGAAAGGATGAATGAAACATACTGTTAGTGAAACAGAAGCCAGATTTATCTCTATCCTGCAAACTATCCTCTGAGCAACCACTAATATTAGCAGGAGAAAATCTGCTGGAAAGACCCCCCAAGCCATTTTCCTTTAAGTACCACCACTTCTAAATATGGCAAGCATGCTGCCTTTGAAAATCATACTTCCCTCAATAGTGTAATACTACAGTAAAATGGTGATCAGAATTATAGCAAAGAGCTAACAGAAGGGAGAGGAAACCAATCAGATGCTTTCTTATTTTGCTAAGTGRTATACCTAAATTGTGTCTATTACATTCCCCCAGGCAATTTAACAAGTATGCAGAACACAAATTGATGCAGATTCACTACAAAAAGTCTTAAATCTAATGTAATTGAATTTAAAATGCCAGGAATCACGTAAATGGAAGATGAGAAGACAGAACTCAGATGTTATACATAAACAGAAACAAGAATCATTCAACTGGCAGTCATATAAAATGCTAGGTTATCAAGAAATTACAGGTCAGATCTATGGCAGTGCCAAACTCCATCACCGTTCAATTAAAGTAAGGGAAAGGGTGTCCTCAAACTATCTTCCTGCCTTCCCCTGTCCTTGCAAGGTTGATAGAAGTCTGACATCTTACTGAAAAGGTGGCTTCAGGGGTCTGGGTGGCGCTATTTTTTCATTGAGGGCTCAGAAATCTATTACACGTTCTGAAGTCCACCTCTTGAGCTCTTTGAAACGTTCGTTGCTTTTCACAGTCCCCCTACATGAAAACACATATGATATTTAACTTTTTGCATCCTAGGTCAAGACTTCACCATGCTGAGGAAATTCTCAGCTGTTCCAAGAATCTAGTTTAAAGCCTCTCTATGTCATTTTCACACCCAGCACAAAGGTCTATGAAGCACAGCCTTGAAGCTGCCGTACAACAAACAAAGCACTAGCTAGTCATAATTCCCTTCAAGATTTAAATGTGAAGATTTAATTGTGATTTTCAAAAGCACTTGCTTTTGGCTAAACTTTGCTTTCTTGGAAATCATTTTAAAAGGCTAGTTTTTAATCTTCATGCTTACACTAAAGCTTATGTAAACTTACCCTGCCAATTCCCCTCTCCCCCCACCCACCATTTACTGGAATTTTAACAAGGGCTGAACACCAGAAGTGAATCATTCCAGAAYAGACTGTGTAATGCAAAGGGAAGGGGAAATATCAGGGATATAATTTTAGATGTGCAAATTATCAAACTGTGTCACTCCCAAAAAGCATATACGAAGGCTGGCAAATGTAACTCAAAATGGACAGTTCCAGTTAGACCTAAGTGGCAATCACAAACAGTTACTGTTGACAAAAATAAAATACAATTGACATGACACAGTTCACCTATATTATAGCTGACAAATTGCTCAAAATATGCTGACAAGATCCCTCAAGGCTTATAGCTCCCCCAAGATGTTGTTATTATTTGCAGTGCACCATGCAAGGTCTAGGTGTTATTAAATACAGACAAGCCTCTATCTTTTTTCCTAAATATGCAGGAGAAAGTATAATGTTGTAACTGTAAATATATACGCTTCTTGATGCCTTTTATCATAAAAAAAACTTTAATACAACTATACAATTATGCACACAAAAATTAGATTATTTGGAATATTCAATAGCAAAACTCTCTCCTAATGAATAACATCTATTCCCTGCCATTAAATCAGGCCATACTCAGGTCTAACACTTTCACCAGAACCAAATCTGTTAAATGCTGACTTGATACGTGTTTAACTGAATGTCTTAATTATTCTACTTCCCATTTTCTAAGTTACAGTGGTTCTGAATCCAAGCTACTGAAAACAGAATGACATTAAAGTTACCAGAGTTACAGTATGAAGATCAGATCTAAATCATAACTCATTTGTGGCACAGCAGGAGCAAAGGCAGAAGTGTTACTGAATAGTTTGCTCAGTGTTACGATCTAGTTTCCCAAGTGAAAAAAATACTGTGTACTGATTTATAACGAGCTCCAAAATTGGCTCAACGTTTGTGCCAGATTTGGGGGGGGGAGGGGGAAACAAACAAAAACAACAAAAACCCCTCCTGATTTGCACATAGACCTGCACATTAACAAGCCCCTCTTTCTTGTTACTCCGCCACTGCATTTCATTTAGCCTTCATGTTACTTGAGCTGGATTTCCACAGGTTTGGGTCCTAATACACCAGTTCCAAATTGTGCTCTCTTTTTTCAGAATATTGCCAAGCTGGCAGTATGGCTCCTGAGAGACTACTTTCCCTGACTTGCAGTAGGCTGTTAACTGACACACCACTGTTCCCATGTAGTTTTGCATCTAAACAGTGAACAGGATAGCAGTTCCGTATGTTGGAGTTGTTATACTCTGGAAAATTGTATTACTTGTATTAAATAAAAAGCTAAAAGCAGCAGGAAAAAAAATCATAAAAATGCAGCTGAATTTGTTTCATCCTGCCTCCATCAGCAAATTTGGTCTATGACCTCTGCATATGAGTCATGAAAGTGCTTTAAAACTTGTACTGATTTATATTTTCAGGATATGAAGTTCGAGGCTTACATTTCTATTCCCCAACCATACATTATTTTTCTCCATACACAATTTCTTGATAATTATCTATGAACTAATACGTAGGCATCTTTTTTTTTCTCTGCTTTGTGGTGCGTATTAACCAAAACCATTCATCTCAAAAACCAGTCTCTGTGTTCTTGGCAGATTTTAGCAGATGTGTAGGTTATTCCTGGAAGCATTACTAGGTAGATACTCTCACCATAGTTTCAGTCATGGAAACATGCTTCCACCAAGACAGGCCTTGCTTGTGAAAAAGGAAATTCCCAGCATATCTACCAGAAACAAAAGGTACTAAGGTACACCACTTTAAAAATRAAAATACCTGATTTTTACACAGCACTAGTCATCAGTAGACATCAGCATGTTCTACAATGCAACTATTGCTTGTTAGATCTTAGAGCTCCAGCCTCACTGAGAGCACGCTCTCTGTACCCACAGCACCTCTGCAGCAGGGCTTCACTCCTTCAGTCCTACATTTATAAGCAGAYGAAGAGGAGCAACAAGTCAAAATACCACAAAGTCACCACCAAAACAAAGATCTCTTCCATCACATGCACACAGACTATTTCTGAACCCGCTTTTAATAACCCAACTTTCAATTAGTTTTTCAGGTAGAACAGTCAACGCATACACCACTGCTTTGGTGCCGTGCCTCTTAACGGAACCACTGACTAACTGCTGCTGAGGACAATTTAAATCAAGTAGGATTATTCATGGACTTCTGCAGTCCTTTACAGAATTGCATGAAAGCTGCAGGGGGCTGGACTGCCTCTTTCCAAGAGCCTACAGGACACCTATTGTGTGGGCACACTGTGGAACGGACAGAGAACAAAGTAACTCTGCAATGTCTAGTATAAACCCAGTACTTATCCTACATATTTGCAATCTGAATTTCAATTCAGAATTGTTAGTGCCACTGTTCAAAGCCTAYGGTCTATTTAAGGAGCAATCCAACAGTCAGTAACCTGGTGACCTAACAATTCACTGTGTGGTCTTATAGGGCTCCTACTTGAATTCACAGTCTGTTTTGAAGAAACTGAGCCTAAGTTTCAGTTTTTCTAAATATTATTAGCTGGGGTCTTGGTTCTACAAATCTCGGCTCTCTATATTCCATCARATCTGAACTTGAAAAGAAGAGATTATGTAGGTCTCATCCCTCAAGTTTTGTTTGTTTGTTTGTTTTCAACATTTGACATGGTTCACACTCTAAAGTCTAGTTTAAATCATAGAATCATAGAGTTGGTAAGGTTGGAAGGGACCTCTGGAGATCATCTAGTCCAACCCTCAAGTGAGTGCCCCATACAGGGATCGAACTCATGACTTTGGCATTATTAGCACCATGCTCTAACCAACTGAGCTAAACCTAACCCCTGATAAACTACCAAAACGTAGCATAGGCTCTAAAAGGAGTCACCACTGACTTTAAAGAGATCATTTGTTTTCTTTGACATGCAGGCCTATGACAACACACCATACATTAAGCAATTGCCACTGCAATGCTTCCAACATGTTGTTTTGTACCTCTTCCTTCATATTATTTTGTAGRGACCAAGTTAGGAATTACTATATTGGCTAGCTGCAACTGATTAACCACTCTTTGCACTCTTCCTGTAAAACTTAATAACTCTTTCAATGGGTAAAGGTGTAAAAATCTCCTATAATAGCTAAATTCTGTAGGGGCTATATTTCTACGGCACCTGTATCTGATTTTGTTGTTGCAAAATATCCTACAAATAGGATGTGTCTAGCATGTGAGAATGGAGTAGAACTGTTGTTCTTCCCATGTTCTCTCTTCAATTGGCACTACTCAGACAATGAAAACTCTTCCTATCTTATTTCTATAGAAAACTAATAGTGATCAATATTTCTGCTTTATCTAATGGGTCATCTGTGGAGTCTTGTGAATCATGTGTGGACAACTTAATCTGAAATCTGTGTTCATCCTTGGAAAATCTTGCTTTAAACCTCTCTTCTGAAACATGCAGACTTTAATTATCTTAATTTTTATTTCCAGTTTGAATGAGTTAAAATGCAGATGAGAATCACCTACTGAATGAATGACCAGTCCAAGCATTACACTTGATCACTGTGCCAGATCTGGACCCAGTTTTACAACTCTGCTGCAACATGTTACGTTTGTGAATTAGTTAATATATTTTTTCTGATTTGTCTCCAAACATAAATGGAGATCCGAAAGCTCATGTTTTTCTTCAAATATGTCCATTTTCATTGATACTACAAAGTACATCAGGCAAATTCTGTCCTTTGTTACACCTGCACAGCCCAATTGCAGTTCAGTTAACAAGTGTCGTCGTAGCCAGGATGTTGATTTTTACCTCTTCTTCTAGATTGTTGTGTAAGGATCAAGTCAGGAATTACCATGCTGGTTAGCTCTAACTGATTAACCACTCTTTGCACTCTTCCTGTAAAACTGTAAAAAAGTAGCCAACCAAATTCTCCTTCTACAGCTGTAGTTGCTCCACAGTGTGAACAGCAAGAAGAATGTAAAAATTGACACTTGTCACTGAGGTAAGCATCTATTCACCCTAGGTACAAATAAAGATCCACAAATCTCTGCTGCTAAGGAGCTACAGCGGTGCCTTAAATCTCATGATACCACTCTGATATAGATAAAGGTTATTAGTGCTGCTTTCTGGATAAGAAAACAGATTAAAAAAAGGAGAAATTGCCTGTAGCCTCATAACAGAGCTGATGCAAGCTAGTCACCTCACAAACCCTCTGGCCACCACCTTACCTGTTTGTCCTTCCCACTCTCCCACCCCTATGCTGCTGCTGCTGCTATTTTCTCCCTACCTGTGCTTTCACAGCTTCCCTCTTCTCCACTCTACCACTAGGCTAAAGCTGCTATGCCCAACAGACCTTGATTTCCAGATCCTGCAGAGAGCAGATCTAGAAGTTACRTAACGAAAAAGAAGGGCTCCATGCTGACAATTCAGTCTATCACACGAGCAACAGCAGTTTGAATGCAGATGTYAAAATGATTCAAAAAAAATATCACTTTTAACTCTCTCTTGCCCCACTTAGTGGCACCTTAAATTGACTGCTTGAACTTTCCGTCATAGAAGCCTGTTTCCTCTTCAAAAGGAGAGAGTGTTAACTGCTGACTTTACATTAGTAATTCCCTAGATCAGGTAGTAATCTCAGCACAATCTCCAACCTCCTGTGATTCCTGTAAGACACAGACACTTTCTCCTGACAATTTTTTTTAAGTCTTTAGAAAATAATCAGAGATACAATCTGTGCTTTTAGAAACCAATGCTGTCAGAATAAAGTTCAAAGGCATTGCAGAGGTAAAAGCCTGGATACTTCCTGGATGGACCAAGGCTTCAATCAAGGCTCAGCATAATAAAAGGAGGATGTTGTCATTAATAGCCACAGGAATCTACCATTTTGTTTACAGCCACACGTTAAAGTACAAGCTAACTAATCCATTTTGATGAACATCAGAAATTTTCCAGTTTCTAGGCTCTTACATGGTAAACTTGTTGGTTTGTAATTACAACTCCCTTTGCTTTGTCAGGGCAGGGGAAGAGGACAGGGAGGGAGGCTGCACTCGACCACAGTAGCACCTGCATGCAAATGCAGTGATATCAGCTTAGGGGCTCTGAGGGGAGCCACTTGCCATAAGTAAATGCAGTTTGACAGCCGCTCCTAATAAGAGGAAGGAAATGAGAGAGAGAAAGAAAAGTGATAGGAAACAAAAGGACTTTATAAAACTGGGCTTTATTGCTTTCATTTGTAGCATTTTCGCTTTGTTCTGTTTAAGCGCTGAGCCTTCCAATTCCTGATAATGCACAAAAGAGATACCTGTCTRAAAAAGTTTATTTCAATCTGGAACTGTCTCGCAAGATGCTTCACAGACTCGGCAGTCCATTCTTACATGTAACAATAGACTACCTCTAATTAATTTGGCAAAGCCTTTGCTTCTGATACTAATCGAATCAATATTAATGGAGAGTTTGTATGTACTCTCGTTACAGCACAAAATGGGTACCGATCTTCTCATGAAGATTTTTGGACCATAAAACGCTTGAGGTCAGTGTAGTTGGCTTCTTCCCTCCCTTCCCCCCTCCTTTTTTTTTTTTTAAACAGGATGGAAAAAATATATAATGATGTGCTATTTAGTACCTGGATAAAAATCTACATTCAGGCTGCCGACACTGAAGGACTGAAATCAGTTCAATATGAAGAAATCTCAGTTTAAGAAAATAAAGATTTTAGTAGCTCACAGTGCTCAAATTAAACACTTAAATAGGTAACACTAGATATTTCTCATGCTGCCTCACATTTCTCTATTTATTTTTATCTGCAGGATCAGGCGCGTTAGAGAGGGAGGCCTGGTAAGAATTGCCTCAGCCATCATTCTTGGTTACTTACATCTGTGGTCAATTTTCCACACTTTCTTCCATAAAAGGTAAACGAGGCACTGTACTTGCAACAGGATAATCTAAACAATATGAACAATGTTACTGTTAAAGACCATCTGGCTCATCAAGCACAGCTCCAGACTTTTAACTCCTTGAATAAAGTGTGGAACCCTGCAGTATAACTTTTTAAATCCAAAATTCATTTTAAAACAATAAAAGTAGAACTCCTAGAGGCAYGAGAAATTCAGAGTGCAACAAAACTCATTTTCTGTTTTTATTCTCTTGTATCTTAATTATCTGTAATTCATGCTAGAAATGAGCATTTACATGTCATATTTTTCTACAAAAAACTCCTCTAAAATTTTAAGTGAGAAGCCTCTGTGTCCAGGTGGTCTGTGTGGGGTTGGCATTTCAGTGGGTAGAGAAGAGGTTTGAGTATTTCATAATCCACTTCAGCTTAACAGCCTGATCCTGCCACTTCTTAAAAGGTAATAAAGTCAAAGCAGGGTCACCAGAAATTAGAGGAAAAAAAAGTGGGGAGGGAGATACAACCAAAAGCAGCTTTTATTAAGAGCACATACAATTTCTTATCTGGTACATAAATTAACAAGTGGTTGGTTCCCAAGAGAAAAGCTTTAAAGCAATGCAGAAACAAAATAACCTGAAGGTAGGCAAAAGCCAGGAGGGAGGAAAGAGATGGATCGAKCGAGTCAAAAGGCAGAGTACAGTCTAGAGCACCAAGAATCAGCAACCTAAAAAGCTCAGGGCTGGCTGTACTCAGCACACCAGGAAGGTGTATCACGGCTCCATGCTTTAGTTTCCCCACCTACTCAAGGGGATATGTAGCCTATGGAGGGCACTGTCAAGACTCCTTTAAATTCTGCGATGCACCCTTAGATAATAAGCAACAGCATGCCCAGTGCCTTAAAACAAAACAACTCCAAAGACACGTAAGGGTTACATTTAAAAGGCTACAGACTTCAAAATGCACTGTTCTTAGGCAAGCAGCTGGAACTGAATCTTGTGATCAATCCTTGCTCAGATGTCTCTCAGTTTTAACACAATTACTGTGCATGGAGGGTTAAACACTGCTCTCAGTTACAGTTTTGCAAACTGGTGTTGCTGCGCTGTAACACAGGGCAGGGTACTGGTCCTGAGGAGGTTTTTTTTCTCTGAAAAAAAGTTTTAATGACATTATAAAAAAAGCCTTGTTTGTTGAAATATTTTAATGCTTTTTATTTAATTTCTAAAAATATTTTTGGAAGGCAAAGGAAAGAAAAAGAACTAGTGCATAGTTGGAGGGGTAAACTACAGAGTAAACAACACAAGAATTAATTTTCATATTCATTGGTTCCTGCCTTTAAATTCTGTATCACTGCTTTTAAAGAGAAASATCACCCTATCTGGTTTCTAGGTAGAATGCACACATGACTTAATCTTCCCCTGCAGTAAGTTCTTCCAGCCAATCCCAGAAACCTGTGTCCACAACCTTTTTTTAAAGTCTGCTCTAATACAGATCTAATTTTCATTGAAGCTATTATATAATAAGTCCACTGCAATATGCACTGACATACATATGTAAATTTTTAGCTTTCAAAATCTTCTTAAGATGCAAGCATGCGTTGTGGGGTTTTTCTGATTTTAAAGAAATCTCATTTATTACATGCTCATGACTCATGAACTAGAAAGAAAAACAGTGTTACAGTAAGCAATATAGGTCAGGCAGTTTTACGATTAATAGGGTCAAAGTTAGGATTCATATTTAAAACTCTGGTTGCTCACATTGTTTCAATTAACTCTATCCAGTGAGTATCAATTTTACATCTCTTCACGCAGCCAAAAAATATGTAAAATTGAGGTGAGAAGTGATATTATATACAAAAATAATCATTTTTGTACACTACAGAAAAACAAAATCTCCTATTTGTCAAAGATTTACTGGATGCAACTTTTCAAAAAAACAGGCTAGCTTTTATGTATAAGATGTGCAAAATGTGTAAATTAGATATGCTCAAATATGCTCAAAAGCATCCTATTTTTTGTTGTACCTACTCTTAGCCTCTCTCTTGATACTAAACCTAATATTAGTATTTGGAAAAGGAAAACAATTCTATCAACAAGCATCCTCTTGCCAACACCTCGCCTACGTCAGTGATAACATCAGTTACAAAAGTGTCTCCCAACTATGTTTTAACTCAGAGAAAAATCATTCTTGTTTTAAATTTATTTTTCTGCTAACTTGACTTAGCAGAACTCATAATAGCAAGTATCAAATGCACTGTAAGCAACTACTGGATTTTAATTAAGAGCATTCCATCGGAATAGTACAAACGTGTTGAGTGATAAGTGCATATTCTTGAATACTGTTCTGAAAAGCATTAAATTATACATTTCAGTGTTTTAGTTTTAAATTCTAGCAGACACTGGCACCAATTGTTAGGACTACAACTTTCAATTAAGTCTAGAACTAAATCACTGGATTTCCAACCATTTCTTTAAGCCACACCTGTCCTGTAAGCCATTCACCACGTCCACACTTAATAACCCTTACCAGTTCTCATCTAGAAAGCTCAAGTGCTCTTTCAAACTGAATCGTCATTACTGGCCCATTTCACACATACGGAAACTCAGCCACACAATAGTTAAGTATCCAAATTTAAYGCAGGGACCTGTGCCATATTCTGACCAGCAGTTTAATCTGACATAAATTAGTGCTGCTTTTGAAAGGGGTAATCACACCTATTCCCAAACTTGCTGCTCGTTTTCATTCCCGTAAGATCTTCGTCTCCTGTGCCAGCACAAGCATTCACACAACCTTATGATAAACCAAATGGGGAAACAATTTCATAACCAACCAATCTACAAAAAAGGTTAATTTTAACCTATGTCAATTCCTTGATCCCTTTCATTTCACAGCCACACAAACACTCGAGTTGGCACAAGGGAGGGGACACCACAGAACGTTCGATCTGAGACCGACTCCACCTTTCAGCTAGTTCATAGCACTAACCAAACGACAGCATTAACACTGCTGTATACATAAAACAATACATTCCCAGTACCACACGATCAGGGTAGAGAAGGTCAACAGAGAACATGCATCCAGAAAAGAATATGCCAAAAGCACATCCAATATTAAGGGATGGAGCTTCAGAAAACTCATGGTAAAACTGAGAAACTCCTTATGCAGCACATTAAAGGTGCCAAAAATTTCACATTGTCAAAGGCCAAATGGAAAAATTCACCCAAGAAAACCTTTACAGGGAGGTTTAATAAATATAAATACAAGTTCCTAAGTGAAAAATTGTCAGAAGACAGCAGAGCATTCCCACACATCGTATGTGCTTGCTCTGTTCTCATCCCCCTCTCCAGATGTACATCACTGGCCACTGAGTATTCAGCTATTTGGGCCTCTGGTTGCCCATGTTAATTAGCAGAGATAAGAGAAATAGTCACTTTTTATAAAATAATGCTTCTTCAATGAAAGATTAAGTTAACTACACAAAATCATAATCTAACATTTCTATTCAGATGATAATCATTACAAGGGTGGTAGATAATTATATCATTGGTGCAATTCAACTTTTCTTTCAMGAATCTGGGGATAAGAAGATCTCCGTGGAGCCTTTAGATTGTCTTCTGCAATGAACACCCCCCCCCCCGAGAAAATACTTTCTTTTGTTGGCATAGGGAATAGAAACTGCACCCTGATCCATACATGCCAATTAATTCAGCTAAGTCTGCAGCAGTTATTCAGGAGTGTGCCCTAGGTGGGCATCTCTCAGGTAGTGCAGCAAAATTCTCTTGACGGCTTTGAAAACCTCAGTCATAATGTTTTCATCTAAATAAAGAAACAAGAGGGGAAAAAACCCTAAAAGTTCTTCCTTCCTGTTGCAGGACTGTTCTCTATTTGAAAGAGAACTCTTTTAAATAATACTAATCTTACTCAACATTTGACCAACTCTGCAATAACTTCATATTATATGGTAACATACCCAAATTTTCTTAAATTTATGTCCATACTCTTAAGCCAGAGCTTAAGAGCTGCATGGTGGAAAAGCAGAGGAGATGCAAAGCGGGAGCTCTGCATACACCCTTCAGACACACAGTGATTTTTGTAGCTCACCAAGGACACAGGCAGCGTAATAGTGAATGTACGGAGACACATCACCTACTTCCCACCACACTTCCTGCATCACCCGAAAGTCCCAAGGCTTTTGTATATGCAGGGATTCTCCAACTCCAAAATGCTCATAAATTTTAACTATCGATACATATTGGAGAACAGGACTCCCACTGCAAGAGCAAAGAATTGAGGTCTATCCACCAGGACATGTATGCCCCCTACCACTCTTAACATGCACAGCTATCAAGTAAATAATTCAAATTAAGGAAATCTAAGTGGTGTGTGTATACAGGAACACCTAATTTTTTCTTAATGTCCTACAAAGAACTAGATTAATTTAGTACCCTGGTAAAGAGCGGTCTTACACAAACATGCCCCGGGCACAGGGTTTGTTACAAATCTAAACTATTAAGAGTTATTTCTTTTTCTCTTTCCTTTGTTATCTGATGCTTCATATATTTCAATGAGTACATATAAATCCTTGTATATGCCAGGAAATAAATCATCTGTGTCCTCTGAGAAGAAAGCGTGAAGATAATGTAGTTTACTTATTTATTCCTCTCCTTTTCTAGAGACTGATGTCACAAAAATGGGTGGCAGGTCTCTGCAGATGATATCCCTGAAAGCAGAAACTGCATATTCTGTCCCATACTCTGTGGTAACTGCTTTGAAGCAATAGACAAAAATGCTTGAGTTACTTCTCCAAAGGTTACAATGATGTTAACAATCATGTTGTTACCTGTGTTAACCTTTAAAGCTTTGTGAACTAAAAGACAAGGAAGATTCTCCTAAACACAGACTCCTCTATGGTGCCTGGATGAAACAACCAAAGAAGAGAAAACTGCTGCAGCTTACTGCACTGTCTCTAAGTCTTGGCATTCATTATTTAAGTTCAGTGGAAACTGTTCAGCCTTGAACTAGACTGACTCATCCTCTTTAACTTCCAATTTCCTGTAAACGATCCATTAGTTTTTGGCAAGTTTTATACTGCCTACTTCCATCAAAGGGGGAGTTCTCAAACTCTTATGATTTCAACAATGCCTTTTGTAACAGAATTTTAATGAGAACAGAATTTGTAGATACTTACGTCCTCACAAAACTGAATATGATCCCCCACCTGAAGATGTCCAATGCACCATTATCAAGGGCTAATGAGTTATTTTGTTCCTAAATGTTCTTTTCAAATGTACTTGCTTGGTCAAATCCTACTGGGCTACACAATACTCACCAACTGAGGCAGTGTGCATTTATCAGAAAACAGATGCTGGGTTTAGATGTGCAATTTAAGTTTTGTCTGACTAGGAAAATACAAAAATATTTACATACTATCTATACTTCTCCAAAAAGTACATTACTTATTCCTATAGTTCTTTTGGTTTACAACAGTTGAAGTCAGTCATACAATAAGCAAACATTACTTCTGTTATTTGCAGCTATGGTTGTTTTTAAACTCACCATTCCCTGCAAATATTTAGTCACCAAGTGGTATCTCAAATATGTCAGTAACTCAAAATGGAAAATAACTGTGGTATCTCCAGTGCCACTATTTGGTAACTGCAGATAAATGTGGTCTAGTAAATGGTGACTAGTGAAATTCTTCTTCTTTCCCCAGGATATAATTATATAACAATGAGAGAAATGGACAAAGCATCAGTAGTTATATACATACTCAGAGAAAAAAAAAATTTCAAGACATCTTCCAAACTACTTAGTAGGATATCAAATCCATATGTGCCCTAATTGCAGCTGATACGTTTTTTCCCCCCTAAAATTATTTTATTGAATTCTTGCACCTTGCAGAGAGTACAGCTGAAGTCCTGCATTTATGCATGCTCCATGAATGGCCCATAGAACAGCAGCAGAGATTTTCTTACCTCAGCATATTGTCTTGAGCTACACAAGGGAACCATAAGTAGGTTGCAGAGTTTTTCAGGTTCATTCAGTTCTCTACCCTGGTTGCCTGGGATTGTCAGCAAGTGTAGATTATTAATGGAGATTTGTAAAATATTCTAACTCTTCTTAACAGCTGAACTGACCTCATGCAGACAATTTTACCTAATTCGTGCAGCCATCAGATAGCAACAAATTTTTGGCCACTGTTGGAAAGTTTAGATCTGATAAATCATAGGCTAGTTACTCTAGGAGCAAAAATGTTTTATGAAATTGAAGAAAGCTCCAGAGTGTTTTGAAAGGCTTGTTTTTATGTGTTTAAAAATATAGTGTATTAGACTCCTAGGAGACTATGGGAAACTAAGCATATCTTCAGGCACCTCAGTCTGGTATGTATTTGAGTTTCAAAAGATACCTACCAGCTCTACAGGTGCATGCATCTCTGCTAGCAAAGGCCTCCGGACAACTAACTCTCTCCTTGTGGATTTGAACACAGCTGCCCAAACCCAGACTCGAGCATAAGCCTCACTAATAAAAGATGAATCACATCCTGGCCTTCTTTAACAGACATTTTCAAAAGATGTCTAAACCCCATACAAAGCAAATGCAATATCCTCCCTTTATCCAACATCCCAGTTAGTAATGTGTTCACCAGGAGTATCAGCTTCCCACATACAAATGCCTCTCCAAACAGAAGTGAAAACTCCCAGCTTCAGGTGACTACTATGATCACCTGCCTATACAGCAGCTTGAAGTGGAGCTATACTGATCCTTTCCCCTGAACCTGTTTCACTTTGCATAGGATAATTCTATGGGATATTCAACAGAACAGGCAGCAGAATYCACATTTTCCTCTCTAATGACTGTCCCAAATTTCTAATTTTAGTTATTTTCCTTTCTGACTAGATCCATTTAAATCAATATCACGCTTCCCACTGACTTCCAAGGATCAAGAGATTCCCAAGCTAGACTTTGCACAAGTATTTCCCCTGTAAACAAGATGCACAAAGATGGCAACTGATAGATCCACTTCTGCTTCACTCTTTCTATTACATTTTCAAGCATTAATGCAGTATGTGACTATGGCTCAATCCTCCAGCTCTGTGCACTCTGGCCTGACCCACACATACTCCTCTTTAAGCACATGAATAGTTTCTTGACTTGTCTGCTTGACTTGCCTGCTTGCATGCTTATTGTTAGCAAAGAATTAAGTGGTTTTTCAGATCGATCCCAAGTGCTTAGCATCTGAACAGCACGAATTTTTACTTGCTTGTATAGGAACACTTTCTTCAAAGCTTCCTCTCTCTATCCATGCTAACCACCTACACTCAAGCCTGCTTTCAAGATACAAGAAAACTTATAGACATCCTTATCTCTTTGGGATTCATTTTTGAAACTGGACACCAATAGTTTGATCTGTGGAATCAAATGAAGCAGAGTCGGTATACTAGTCATCTAGGGGTTAAGCTAATTTGTCAGTGCCCTTGCTGCTTCTTGCTCTCTGCCACTGTGCATCCACTCTTTAAATTCTGAAAAGAACACCGACCTTTAATCTGTGGTATTAGTTCCTTTGACAAAATGGAAGATTATGTCTTCTTCTCACAAGCCTTCATGCAAAGCTTAGCCAGCTTCCATCTGGTCTGGCTAATTAAATGTAAGTTAACATTAAGTTAAGAGCCAGCTCCAGCCCACAGTCCTTCCATTCTGCAATTGCAGATTTATTAATTGGCCAAACTATTCAAGTATTTAATTCTAATTTTTGATTACTTCTGTTTTTTTCACTCTCTCATGAAAACAGGGGAATGTTTTTGAAGATATATTTGCGTAATTTCAGCTCAAAATTACAAAACACTAAGACATGCTAATAAGGTTCTGAACAGCCATAAAATTGTCATTTTTTTTCTTCTGTATTTGACATGTTAATAAAGTACCATCATAACAGTGTGAAGGATCTGCCTATTATGCAGGAGATTTAGAATCACTGCAGCTGCACACTTCTAAGCTGGCCGCGACTTACAATCTGGCTCTGTATGTCCTAAAACTAGGGCCAGTTGTTGTATTCCTTATTCAGTCAAAACTTACTTTGACCTTAACGGGTGTTCTGTCTGAATGAAGAACAAGGGGATTAGATCTAATATTGAAAGTTACTAATTGTATTCATAGCTCAGTTGGTTAGAGCATGGTACTGCTAATGCCAAGGTTGCGGGTTCAGTCCCCGTATGGGCTATGCTGAGGGTTAGACTAGATGATCTCCAGAGGTCCCTTCCAACCTTACCATTCTATGATATCCACAGTTAGCCTTTGATAAAATTAATTTAGAAAATACAGAGATTCTAGAAAGTCAGGTTTGTGGGTTTGACTATTCTATTTTTAATATTAGGTAGTTCTTATACCTCATCTATTTGCTACATTTAACAACAGATGTTAGAGAGGAATACTGTAARCTTATTAAGGCTTCTAAAATAATAAGGTGGCAAAGTTAGATTTATGAATCTGTTTTAACACTTGCCATTATGGCACAAAAGACCTAAAGTCAGTTATTAAATATAATTGCTTAAATCTCTTAACCAAATCCTTCTCCTCTGTGATAGAGGTAAAGCACACATGAAGAAATGCTATTGTATTAATTTATTTATTTAATATAATGCCTGCTACAACAGTACCTAGAGTAAAAAAAGAAATATGTAATGCAAAAAACTTACAATTCACACAAAGGAAAAAAATACATTAGCAGACCAGCTCTTGTT
>NW_028185816.1:198892-212717 GCF_003343005.1 Rhea americana | reverse complement strand
TAAAAAAAATAAAAAAATTTAAAAAATAAAAAAAATGAAAAAAAAAAAAAAAAAAAAAAAAAAAAAGTTCAAGATTACAGTTAAAAGTTCAGTTTCACATAAAAATCTAAACTCTATCAAGACATGCAATAGAGAATTAAAATAACAAAACCTGTGAATAGCAGGACTACTTCCGCTTTTTACTCTGCTTATGGTAACACAAGCAAATCAACTCCACCTTTCTCTGCCTCAGTTTCTCCATGCAGATAGTAGAGGTACAACATTTTCCCCTTTCTATCTTTATCTGAAAGTTCCCAAATGTTTTGAATTGCTCAGATGAAAATTTTCTATTGTAAGGACACATTATTAGCAACTATTATTGTGTTGGAAATGGCAATGGAAAACTAAATCACTTTCAGGAGACTGAAAATAAAAATGCTGCTGTCACAGAGTGTAAGACCAACAGCAGTCACAAGGTATTTTTTATTAAGTTTACTCATAGTACAAGATTTTCTAATCAACCCATTTTGTTCTCTCCAAACCCCTCAGATTTTTTTCTTGAGAAAAACTTTCTCGTGAACCTTTGAAGCTGTGCTTTATCCTTCTACTCAGCTTCTTTTCATTTCCGCTCCAAAAGTATACACATCAGCTCTGTTTTCTCTGTAGCACACCCTGGCACAGCTGTTCTTTACATGGAGTTAGTACCTTTCACTCAGAACAAAAACAACTCAGCTCAGCACGTCTGATAAAATCCACTGAGGTAACTCCTTCAAAAATGAAATACGAGAAGCAAAACACTCAAAATTTCCTAGTCCTGCTCTAAAACTGGACAGTTTTCCTCCAAACAGAGCCATGACGATTCAGCTCATATTCAAAATACCAGATCTGCAGCAGAGGGAAATGCTGCGCGTCGGCCCGACACCCTTGTGGTTGATTGCTCTGAACTCACTGCTGGCCCTCGCCGCACTCTCGCCAGCTTTCCTCGTCAACTGGAGCCACCTTGTGCCCTACGGAGCACCTGCACCCTGCCGCCCTTTCAGGAAAACGGTGATTTACAGAGCACGCTGGCATCCTGTCCATGAGACAGCAACCCCTAGAAGAATACTTATGCAGATTCTATATAAATTGGTTCACTTGTGAGTAACAGTTCCAAGTCAGTTAAACAACAAGAAAATTATAAAGATTTTAAAAAGCTGGATGCTACTTTTTTCAATCCAGCCCGTCAGTGCAATGAGTTTTTAAGATGACACGAAGACACTTCGAACATTTGTAGTAATAAACAAGATCATCACCACTACATTTTGGAGTTATAACAAAGCAGAGACAAGATCTGAGACCATGAGCTGCATTGTTATATGTTTTATTTTGCAGTAAAATGGTAAACTCTCATCCTCTATGGTAATGAAATTGAGTGAACAGCGCAGGGCCTGAAAATGTTTACAAGTACTGCAGTTCAGATTTGGCCTCTAGCCACAAAATTCAAATACAGCTTTGAGCCATCCCCAGAACTCAAGAGTTGAATTTTTTGTTTGGCTCATTATAAATAGGGATCACATGCATCAAATAGATCTGGACTTATTTCCAGAAGCTACTGGTGTTGGAAATACTGACTCAGGGTCAAATCTACAGTATTTATGTTTGTTTATTTTAGTTTTAATATGAACAATATCAAATGTATTGAGGATATGATGGTTCTGAGTCAATACCTATTTCCTCCTCTTCTAGAAGCAAGGATCATTTTTGCTATTCCAAGAGGGGAGGACAGATGCRATCTCACCTTCTAGTAAAATTAATACACATCATTTAAACACATGGGACCTGACATTTCTTCTGAAGTCTGAAAGCATAGGCCACGAAAAAACTGAACAATATAGTTGCAACAAAAAGTATTCTGGCCTTTAACCATTCTTCTTCTTCATACACTCTGACGACAAGTTAGGCATATCATCTTTTGAATTCAGTACTGCAATACATTATACTGCATTTACTCTGAGCACTCTGACATTATCATTATCTTCTTTTGTGCCCGACAGCAACTGCAGCTCCTATAATGCCATTATTGTAATTAAGAACAATCTGAACCATTGACAGCATTGCCTTGTTCGCTCTAGAATCCCCTGTACATTAGTGCTCTTCTAAACCAATATTTCACTATTAATAGTTTTCAGCTTTAGAACTGCCTAAGGTTAAAAGAAAAAAAAAWTTATTAGGCCTCAGCCTAAACTGATGGCCAAAGAAGAAATTTGTTAAGAATAAATAAATAAATAAATGAAAGGCTGTACACTGGCAAACTGTAACGCTTTTCTTTACACACATTGGAAATGGATTCACACCCTGCCAACCTATTCAGGCTGTTGCCCAGGTGAGGAAGCTTATTTTGGCTTGCTTCAAAAGGGCCACCTGTACAGACACAAAAGAAAACATCTCTCTTCTTCCACTAAGTGTACTCAAAGTACTTCTCTGTCCAAACTCTCTTTCATTAATCCAGCTCACAATTGGATAAGTAGGGCACAGCAATTTAGACATTCTTGTTCGGGAAATTCTGACCTTAACACCCACACTCGCTGCACATATGTGGTCTCTAGGCTGCCTGTACTCTTGTCATCTGCTTTCAAAGGATGACGCCTGCTTGTTTGCTGAGCCAAGGAGCTGGTCCACCACAGCCCTACAATTGCCTGACACTCAAGTCACAGACTGTAATTCCATGGACACAATCAACTGAAAGCAAAAGCACAGACACTACTGCCAGGACAGCACCGACATGATTACTTGTATCTGTTAGGAGCTAGGGCCAGAACGTCCAAGCAGTACAAAGCAACTTGCACTTTTTCTCTGGGGTAAATGAAAGGCTGGAGCACGAAGTGCTAACATAGGAGAAAGCAGCAGTAATTTCCTGCAGGCTGTCTGAAGAGGTCTATGTTGAAGTCTACTGAACATCACTGATACATGCAGATCTATAAATTTTTAGTAGACTTGACACACAGGAAAGCACTATATGAACATAAGCAGAAAAATACAGCTTGTTGAAAAAGCTGCTCTCTGCAAAGAAAAATACAGAAAATGTGTGTATGAAAAAATCTGATTTCACAACTCCCTTCCCCCTCTGGTGTTTCAAGCATAGTCAACTTCACCTGAAATAAGTGTGTATTTGTGTACAGGTGCAGTCGCCAAAGTCAACAGGCTAACTCTAACTGAAGCACTTGAAAGTTATCTTACTGCAGAGGCAGCTAAAGGAGACTGAAGTACTRTATGTTATTTCAGTACAAATACCAGAGATGTGGTCATGGATTCTTCTTATTGTGAACACACACTCCCTTTAAAAAAAATAAAAATCTATATACATACTAAAGAAACATTCAAATAGTCAGCAAATAATAATGTTTAGACTACATCTAGGATTTTGGATGCATTCAAAGCTTTGGCAGCATCAGATTGTATTTTCATGTCTAAGGAATTTCTATTGGTCTGGAGATGAACAGCTACTCGTCACTATTCCACTCCATTCAGTCTCCATTCATTGTCCAGGACGGACCTTTCGCAGGAGGGCAGTGTTCACTGATTTTGTATTTAACCCACACCTACAATAAGAATACTTTATAGGAACATATGCAGTTATATCATGCAGTAACTACTATAAAACTAAAAGCAAAAGGAAAGCATTGGGGAGACTGCAGAGCTTTTTTACTTAACCTTGAAATTCTTTAATATTTTGAGCAAGATGATCACTTCGTTGAACAGTGGCACAGTCTAGAGCCAGGTGCAGTATTAGTGTGAACAGATGGTGGTTAATCTTCCTGATATAGCTCTGCCAATGCAACTCACTCTTGACCAGTCATATCCTGATTTTTTTTTTCTGGTCCTTGGTTTTCTGCGCTTGAACATGGATTTCCAATGGGTAGTTGCATGGTAGGCTAAAGCTTCACTTCTTAAGGCTGCTGATCTGGATTTGATTTTGGTCCAAGACATCTTTTGTTTGTATTTCAGTCTGGTTGCCGAAAGTGAACTAACTCACTGGCTCACTTGACACACACACACCCAATCTCAAAAGGGATAAATATACTGAAAGCAAGTAATATTATCTATTCATAAGTATAGGCACACCAAACAGAAAATGTACAACTATATATACAAAGGGGAAGGCTCTGAGTGCCCTTTCACAGAGCTGCGTAGTGAAGAGCAGCAGGTTAAAAGGCTTCCACTCCTTTACACAGCTACATAAGGGCTGGCCAGAGTTGTGATCCTCATACTCAAAATAGCACAGAAACTACTATGAGCTGGAAAAGACACAAGGAATACACTGAGAGAAAGCTAAGGCTCAGCCCTCAGCCCTGTATGTAAAAGAGCTGCTCACAAAACATCCCGAATTCCAGCTCATCCTGCCTCACACAAAATGGTTCCACACTGCTTACAGCACAGCACTGACTGCATCTAATGCAATATTAATTGTCCTTTCAAGAGTCATCTCTTTCTGGTTTTGGCTGCATTTTAGCTAAGAAAATAAGCCTACCATTAGTTGCAAAAATCAAAAGCAACATGTATTTCAATAGGAACTGGTGTGAGGAGGAAAAAGAGAACAGATGCAGCAGATGGGAAGGCAGTAGTATTTCAGGTACTCCTCAACCACTGCTTCTCTAAAGTTTCACCTTGCAAAGGACCATGCCCTTAGAACTGCTGAATTCACCTTTAGTAATATCAGCACTCTGCTTAAAAAAGGCTGTAAAACTCTATGGAATAAGTTAATAAGATCTCAGTTACAGTGAAGTAACAGAACAACTGGACTGGACTTTCTCATCTCAGTGAGAAAGGCAGAGCACCCAATATTAAACTATTTAGTCTTCAGGGATGACATGGTATAATGATTGCAGAAGGCACACAAGAAAGAAATAAAATAGGGCACAGCCCAGAGATTATATCTGAGTGAGATTCACAGAAGTTTAAACCTGCACACTTACAGTAAGCTGTCTTTAAGCTGGGGTTTTCAAGATTTAACACCCTCCAAAGTACTAATCAACATAAACTTTTCTCTTTGTCAGAGACTTGGTCTCTTGGTCTTATCTTACTTTCAAGACAGATTTCTTAAATGGCAAGAGAAATGTTGTAGTTCTAAAATTACAGATATTCTTGACAGTAGAATGACTTTATTGAGAATGAAAACAAGAACTTTCTTCTGACAGTTTCATTTGGTTATATCCATACTAACATTGAAGTCTGGATACATGTTTTTATGGTACTATGGATATCATATTTTAAATCTGGCGATCTAAGTGAAAAATGAACATAGAAATAAAAGCACATCATTCTGAACTGGTTTCTAGCTATTCTTTTCTTCTTTCCATGGTTCTGTCCTATAATTTGGAAATACTGGAGACTAGTCACCAACTCATTTAATGTTGATTTTACTTTACAACTTTTAATTTTTTCTATTTTTCCATCTAAATAATTGATTATTTAGCCAACTACAGCAGAGACTGAAAAAAATTAACAAGATATGCTGTAACCATGCCTTCACCATGCCTGGCCAGCGAGAGGCATGAGTTCAGGGAACTGGGCCAGCCCAYCATCCCTCAACTGCAGAGGCCTTAGACCAGCTCCAGAAGCCTCTTCCCACCTCAACCAGTCTGTGATCCTGTGACCCAGACTTGTCAATCTATATGACAACATGCTCCAACTGGCAGCTTGCAGCCCACCACCTCTTCCCCACAGACAGGGAACAGCTGCCACAGCAGCAAGCACTGCCAAACAACCAAGCATCCTATCCACGCCTTCCCACTGCAACCTAAAGAGCTCTGCAGAGACTGCTCCTTTGACCACAGCAGAGCCAGGAGCAGGGGCAGCAGCTGCTGCTGAAGCCACGGTGGGGGGCAGAGATGGACGCAGCCTGAAGGCAGCCAGCCTCCTGGCACCTATCCTTGCCTCCAGCCCTGTCCCTCCTCCCAGTCCAGCAGCTCTGGCCCAGTGCTCCCATCAGAGAGCAGCTGCTTTCCACAGTACTGCTCCACATCTCTGCTCCCCTCTCCCCTTCAACTCCCCAGTAGCAGCCACTCACTCAACTCCATGTGACAAGGGCATGCAGGTAAGAGCAGCAGCTGTTACTTCCTTTAACCCATTCTATGCACATTTGATTTTAGCCTGTATGAAAGCTATAGGCTCAGAGGATTAAGAAACAGCTCAAATGGGAAACAGATAGAAAAAAGAAAGGCATACTTTCATAGCAGCTAACTTGGTCACATAACCTAAGGCAAATTTTGCAAGCTAAATGCAAAGACAGACCTCAGAGGTTCTACACCTGCATACATGTTTACAGAAAACAACAGAATTAATGGTTGTATTAGGTCAGAACAGATGATCATCTAACCTAGATGATCACCTAGCCCTCCCCCTAAGTCCTGGCCCCCTGACAGTTGCCAGAAATGGATTCTTATGGATACAAACAAAAGAAGTAAATATACAGAATTTTTTTCCCTTGGTATACCTTCCTAATATGAACTGAAAGTTACATGTAGCTCACCACCACAGATATTTTTTTCTTTCATCACACAACATCATTTTTAGCCCTATCCGCTTCTGCCCTTTTTTTCCCCTTCTTTTCTTTTTCAGTAGCCAAAGCACCCTGTAGCAGTGAGTTCCACACCTTAATTATGCATTGAGTGAGAAAAAATTCTGTCACACTTCAATTTCCTCAAAAGCATCTGSACAGACCTAATGGCTGAGGTGCTCTTCTAGAAGGCAGGAGAGCCAGGGACTATGTCCTCTTCCCACACATGCTTCCTACTGTATGCCTGGGTCCTCCTGCCTCAAGTACAACACTGTGGCCTCCTTTGGCTCTTCGCTAGCAGAAAAGGAGGTTGTTAGTGTCATGGTTTTTTGCCAGTCTCAATGCAGTCAGCGTGTTTTACATAGCCATTGTTTTATAGTTCTGTGGGACCTAACCCCTTCACAGACTTAAACACATGAAGAGGTATATGCATAGAACAGGCACTATATGTTTAGTTCTGTCAAGGTAGTGTTATCTCAGGATACAGACTGAATAACCTTTCTGGCAAATTGCATCTGAGACTCTGAAGTTCTTACACATTTGCTCAGGGTTTCTGTAGATGACACAAGGGGACCAAGTCATCTACCCATTGCATGCTCTGCTGGTATAGTTTTTGGATTAGGTCCTAAGTAAATATTTGGTTAGAASAAATCACATTGTCTCAGAATTAATAATTCGGGGATTATCTGCGACTTCTAAGATTCAGAAACTCATTCACAGATAAGACTTCCAAATCCTTTCCTGAACCAACTAGAGCTAAAGCCTATTAAGGGGACAAGACAAAAAAATAAAGTCACTTGAAACCGGAAACAAAGAGAAAATGCACTAGATGCAATAAAACTCACAATGAGATGACAATAATGAGTACTGGCAAAACTGAAAGGAATTGTAATGACAAACAGTTAATATGTAGAAATGTTAAGTAAGAAAAAAAACAGAAGAAATATGTAAGAAATACGGAAAACGAACTCCCAAGTTTTAAGTTAYTTGAGGACAGAAGCTCTTCCTACTGAGTGTGAATTTATATTGCCTAACATAATAAGATCTAGTCCTCGATTTAGCCACATATAAACATAACAGAGTCTTACAGATAACAACCAACAGTGCTGAGTAGATTCTGCTTATTGCAGAGAGCAGTACTTGTGGAAAGGGGAGGCAGGACAAAGGCAGCAGACCTAAAAACCATCAAATGTGAAAGCAGTTACTCTTTCACCCACACAAACCCAACGCAGTAAAGTCTAACAGGTGACAAACAGCTTCAAGTGTGTCAGAGTTGTCACTGAGGTATATCTCGGAGAGCATGCATCTAGAGGGCTATTGCAACAGCTGGGTTTTCTATCTATACTCTGAGAAGCATTTCAAAAGCAATTATCCTTCTTTCTACTGAGCAATCCTTTCAACAGTTAGAGCAGAAAGGCCTGCCCAGATAACCCCCAACAATGTGGGTTCGAAAGAGGGAAACAAAATCCCAGTGATCTCCTCTTTAGTCATTTCTTTTCCTTCCGTACACTGCAGATGTGCTCAGAAAGGCTTGTAACAATGAAATGACAAGAAATGAAGCAGATGATTCTTCCCTCTACTGTTCTTCTTTTCACTTCCTATGTTCCTTCCACCTAACAGAAGTATTCTATCTACTTTACAGAACTTGCTCCAAGGCAGTAATTATTTCAAGGGTGGTACTAATAGCTTTTGCCCAGCATCAGTTACACAAGCAGCTATAACACCTGTGGCAGTACACCAAGAACATGGGAATATGCAATACAATTTACAGGGGAAAGAGTATAAGCACATTTCAGTTGCTACACATTAAGACTGGAGGTAAAGCACATTATGTCAGACAGCAAAAACAACTATTCAACCATTCTAATAGCATAAGAAGGCGTACAGTCGATGTACTGAAATGCTGTAGTAAAAACGAGAATTCAAAACCACTGATGTACGAGTGATAATAAAGCCCACCTCAACACATTTCTTCATAGAAAATGCTACATGTGTCTTGGAAGTACCAGTATGAAACTATCAGATGTGGACCCATCTATTTTGTTCTTACCATAGATATTAGCAGATACAATGTAGTAACACATAGGTTAGACACAGCAGTTCTTTCTTCATTTGCATTTTAAATGCAGCATCAGGAAACAGCAGCAGTAAAACATGCAGTAGTAAAAATCTGCAAAACATTTAAGCTAGCCTAAAATCTCTCACATGAGAAACAAACAGATGAGCAAAAGACACATCCTACTGTTACAACAAAACAGTATGTATCTATAGTGTAACACTCTACTTAAAGAGAAGTTGCAGAAACAGACTCAAAGAAAATAATTCAACTAATTCAAAATTCAGCAGAGCACTCCTTGTATACATTTCTTTCACAGTAAAATCCATATAAACCAGATCAAGGCATGACCTCTCTTTCAGTGAGTCTCACAAGTTGCTGATTCCTTGAAGACAAAATTTTTTATTTAAAATATCTGAAGAGCCCTCATCACTCTAAGCTTATTTTTAATTTTCAGCAATTCTGATTTTTGCACTATTGTCAAAAACTTGCTATGGTAACAAAACAGAGATGAAGACATTGAAGGAAATTGTCAARAAACAGCAGATCTACAATATTTTATGCTGTTAACATCATAACTTTTCCCTCAGGCATTCACAGAAATACAGATTACTGTGACCTCACATACTGAAATAAAATAAAACCAAAACATAGGGAAGATAAAGAAGAAATAACATGTAAGTGGAAGCTAGAAGAAAATTCATTCCTTCTCTTGCCCATCAATGTCAAATAAGCTAGAAAGAAGAACAGTCAAATTACTAAAATTGATGTCACATCAACTGGAAAACTGACTGAGACTATAAAATGAGTAGTAATTGCTCTCTGCCCAATTCATGGGTCCAGCCTGTCTGTTTTCCATCTGCTTCTATGCAATTCAAGCAATTCTGAACTGTGCTCTCTGTTCCCGAACATGTCACAGATTTATTGGAGTATCACATTCCAATTCTTAAGATTCTCTACTAAGGTAAGCTATTACGAGGAACAAAATTTGTGCATCTAATAATTGCTATGCCAGGAAAATTCAAGGAGGACAATCACACATGACCTCAATGAACCCACCATACAAAATTAATAAGATAACACAATACACACCCCTACCCCTAAAAGAGAGGTCATTCTTTTCTCTTCTTGCATGTGTATAAAGATAGGCTTAGTACATGATATGAAGTACTATGGGGAGTTTACAAAATCTTCTTTTAACTTCTGGTTGGCTTTGGCCAGTAAAATTAGCTTCACTATGGTTCTTACCTCCTGACAGATAGGGATTGGAACCCTTCAAAGGCATATTCGAGGTAGCTTAATCTTTGAATACTTCTCAGAAATGAATGGGACAATCTTACAACAAGCTAATTTTTGCATATGATAGTTACTTTACTTGTAAACAGGTCATCAAATATTCTAGTATTTGTGTTGGACAAAAAGCTAATTGTAGTAATTCTAAACATAGCTAATCATGTGTAGTTTTTGTTTTTAATTTTTGTTCCTTTAACAGAATTCATACACTATTTAAAGTTGCAGCCGTCCATGCCCTCATAGGAAAGACTAACATACAATGCTTGCATCCTTGAATTGTACCAATGAAGACAAGATACTGTAAATAAAATCCAGGCCACAATCCTCTGTGACAGAGGATGAGCTAAGCAGCTTTGCCCTCCTCAGCCCCCAATTTTGTATTTCATAAGTATTATCTAATAATTATTAGATATAAATAAATGACAATTTGTTTTGCAAATTAACATACATCCTAATGCATGATTAACCCCTGCTTACATCATGTGTGATAAATCTAGTAATGGTATCTCAAGTAATTCTCTTTGTTCTGTCCTGGTAGAGATTATAATAATTACTATATATCATACAATAGATATGCATTATACAACAGATGATCAGTCTTCTCTCCGTTTTGGTAAGGCACGTATTCTCTACTCTGCCAGCAACTTGTACTGTGCTGTTAGAGAACTCACTTCTAGGCTGCTCAATATTTTCATCTGTCACACGGGTAGAATAATCACTACTGCCAGGAACTTTGAAATTCATAAGGAAAGGCTTGCTATATGTAAATGAAAAGTATTACCAAAAATCCATTTTATATTGTATTTTAAAGTACGTTTGCTACATGTAAAGCACCAATTTTACTCTTTTTATAAATAATTTGCATGACTGTACCATTATCACTTCAGATCCTAATGGCTTTTTATTTGGTAGAGCGCTCTGGCTCTGGCTCTATTGCTGTGATATATAAAAATATTGTTCTGACAATTATCAAAATGGCTGCTAATGGCAAAAATACAAAACCTAATATAAATAATTACATACTGCTACAACAGTTGTCTAGATATATAATATAAGCAGTATTAAGATAAAAATTTTTGCATCACGTAGAAATACTAACTTTTAGACCACATAGTAAAAGGCCCAAGAAAACCAGTAAGTTTCTGTCCTCTATGTAATAGCAAAGCATATACCAACTAGAAGACAGGAAATTTTCAGCTGCCTCTTTTTAATCTTGAGAGCACAGTTCCACTGATTTTCTTGAGCAACAGCTAATCTCTAAGACCCAGGTACACTTCTGAATTTCTGGTTCCAGGTATGTAACCAGAACATGCTCTGGCTTAATGCAGGAGTAAAACAGAGTGGTTACAACGGCCTTTCCACTGTCCCTGAAGGCATGTAGGTTGGAAAAAGGCATAGCACACACCAGCCAGGCCCACAACCCAGTTGATCAGGAGACCAGGATGACAGAGGTATCTTCTGTGGAGTCTACATTCATCTAAAAGAGGAATATTTGTTCCACCGCCTATACATTARAGATAATAATAAACTGGAATAAGCAGAGCTATTGACTCAGGAAAAAATACTGACATAGCTGAAATCCAGTACACAGATTTACTCCAACAGCATACTAAAATTACAAAGCATAAGGCTAGGCAGATAAAAAGGGGAAATAAATGACTTATACAGCAAAAAAAATTCCTTAATTTCTAAAAAAGTTACTAACTATTTCTATTGTTTAGGGAGCTTAGATAACTAGCAATCAATGTCCACAGTCAAAATCAGGTAGATATTCACATTCAAAATGAGGCAGATATCCATAGCAGACTGCTTAAATTAAAGAACAGGTAGAGCATCTGGATGTTCTGGAAAAAAAAACGTGAAGAAAGAGAAAACATGTCATCCAAGAGCACCTCATTCTAGGTTACAAAAGTTGAAGGTCTAAATATGACCAATAGAAAAAAACGTTTTTTTCAAATCCATATGAAAAAATATTTTTTTCTAGTATGTGTGTTAGCAGTTGAATGACCATGAGCACTTCTATGACTGAGACATTTCTCTGTAGTAACCTTGCCATTAGAGAGGTCTTTTAAAGCAGGAAAATCAAAGAACAGAGGCTAGACCCACAAGCAATCTGATCCCCTATATGAAGTCTGTAGTTTGACTTCAAATATCCGTGGAGTCCTACAAACTTTGACAGCACAATTTAAGATGGAAGCCATATGCACTACAGCCTGCAAGAAATACGGCAGCTCATGAATAGTGTACAGACCCGTATCCATTTGTAGGAGGGAGAGAAGAGATTAGGAAGAGGACAGGGTTCACAGTAAGAATTTCCTGGCTTTAAAACCATTATCATTTGAATCTGCTCAAAAAAACAAACAAACAAAAAAACCCTCACTAGTATATATGCTTCCAACAGAAAAAAAGGGACATGTAAACAAAAGATAATTTTTTTAAGGAACTTGAATGAATACTGGGGTCTCCCAAGATCTTTACAAGAAGAATTATGAAGAAATTAATGAAATATTCCTTCTCTATGCTTACAAAGTTAAAAAAAAATCTCCAAACCACTGTTATTTTTAACAACCTTTAGGAAATTGGGAAACAGAAAGGACAATGACAACATCAGCATTGATCCAAAATGTTAAAAGGGTAAATACTAATCTGATGAGATCATAAAATGGCAGGTACAGATTTTAATCAATATATTTAATACAGATACAGAGTAAATGACAAAAACTATGATTTAATGGATTTTTTTCAAACAAAATTACATGACTGTGGATAAAAGTAACCACGCTGTCTCTGACAGACTCCTAGAGATTTATGACATAACACTGTATGTCACTGATAAAAATAGCTTTTTCTGATACTAATACTGAACATGCTAAATCTGCAATGAAGATGTAGGTTAAAGTATGTTAAAGGTCTCAAAACATAACTACTATACAGACCTAACATAGAAAATTGTTTTCAGTCCACTGCTGCCAGTGTTCATTATTACTTTTACATATATAACATATGGAATTGGATCCCTAATAAAGTTTGCCACTATTCAGTTTTATAAACTTCTGGGCCATCTCCAATGAACAAAAGAGGCTGTATGATGTGAGCACAATCAYGCAATGTGTGTTTAACAGAAAAACAAAACCTGCAGCTCAGAAAAAAATACCTATGTAGCTATAGTGAGAGGTGCATTCTTCAAAGTAAGGTGTTACCATTCTTGTCTATGGCACTGGCGCTATTCTGAAATACTGTGCATGGTTTCACTGTCCACAGTGAAAACCATGGGTCTGTTGAGTGTAACTCCCTTTTTCTTGCTTAAAAATAATAAACATTACTTGAAAAGTTGTTTTGAAGTGGAAACTACTCTAGCTCCACTTGCATCATATTTAAATTAACATCAGCTGCAAGAATGAGGGGTGAGTGAGGTTAAATTCCAATTCTCTGTCTAATGGGATTTTAAACAGGCAAATTCAGCAGGGGTTGCAWATTAATTCACATGTACAGACAAAGAAACAGACCTTTGTACATGCTCAATATTTTTCAAAGGACTACTGTCATGAGGCAAAGGTTTTCAGCTTACTCTAAGAATAACTGGGTTAAAATTTAAACCTTTAAGGAGCAAATATAATTAGACTGTTCTATCAGAGTGATGTGTAGAGAGCATGTTACATTGGGACACCAATATAAGTCGATATAATGCAAGTCAAAGAGGCTTTACTTTTTTTATTTTTTGCACCACAGCTTTAAAAAGCAGGCAACCTCGAGCAGGCCCCGAGGCGTCCAAGACACAGGGAGTGCACACGTCGACGCAGCTGGCACGGACCTCGGTGCCCGGCTTCAGCGAGCCGCAGGGCACCACGGCACGCCCAGTGGGGGCCGCGGCACTCGCACCGGCTTTGGGGGCGCTGCGCCTCCACCGCAGCACCCCGCCGGCGTTCCCGGCGCACAGGCCGGCACGCACACCCCTGCCCGGC
>NW_028185816.1:189867-198028 GCF_003343005.1 Rhea americana | reverse complement strand
CCTCGCGCGCTTCACCCCGGCGGCCGCCGCGGCCCCCTCGCGCGCTTCACCCCGGCGGCCGCCGCGGCCCCCTCGCGCGCTTCACCCCGGCGGCCGCCGCGGCCCCCTCGCGCGCTTCACCCCAACGGCCGCCGCGGCCCCCTCGCGCGCTTCACCCCAGCAGCGGTCGGGGCTGCCTCAGGCGCTGGAAGGAGGATTTTTCCCGTCAGGGGAAAGCTGCACCCTCATCATACGGTTGGTTAAACATCGCCTCATTCAGGCGAAGTCGCCCCCGCCCCAGGCCGCTCCGCAAGCGCCTCAGCCCAGCGAGGCAGCGGGGGGCCGGACCGGGCCCGAGGAGGGGCAGCCAAGGGGCTGTAAATGCTGCTTCCTCTCCCGGCAGATAGAATGACACTGATCGACTGGAAGGAGCTAATCCATTAATAAAGTGTCACTAAATAATTTTAAGCAGGTTCAAGTGCAGGTCGCCACATATACTTCAGCGTTGAGTAAGTTCTGTGAAGCAGGTTGTCTCTGTAGGTGTCCATTACACCYGTCATCAGCAGTGGGCATCATGTTACTTCTTTCCACAAAAGAAACCTACTGCTGTAGTCAGACCTTTATTAAAAAAAAGAAAGTGAAAGGTTAGTTAGCATGATAAACTATGGTCTATGCCAATCTTCTGTTGATCTGCAGATGAGTAGCTTAAGAGAAAAGCATCTTTAAAACAGATGATTTGCTGTGACTGGTAAGAGGTTCAGGAGACACCTAGGACTAGAACAGCATTAATGTCATCTGGATGTGCAACTTGCACTTCCCACTTAATAACTCAATTAACAATTTAGGCAAAAAGCCACACACACTTCATGCAAATATCTAGCTATCCATTAGACATAATAAGAGAAATGAAATTAGCATGATGGTATTTCTAAATCAGCTAATAATTGTTGTTTTTACAAGCCAGTAACAATGGTTATCTGACGAAGGATAGGCATCAATAAGTATTTGTTGTATGCAGTTAGTATATGCCCCAGAGAATAATTTTAGTCACCCATACCGCCATTATTTAAAAACAGGAACAAACACAAAGCAGCAAGAGAATCTCACGTTGCCTTAGGTTTGCACGCTCTGGCTTCCAGCACTGGTTCTGTGTTTGGATTTTGTCTGCAGAACTTCCACAGTTTCACACATTACTCTTTTAAGAAGTGCTATTCATGCCCTGTATGGATTAGGATACAAACAGTTCTGACCAATTTTTGAAAATAATGAAAGATAAATTTAAAATAAAGCAAAATAATCATGCCAAGTCCTTTCTATATATGCATGTGAATCTACAGCACTTACGAATAGAGAAATGACACAACTTTGGACCCAAATGACTACACATGGATGTCAATATAGGATTCTGTGGGCACAGCAAAGGAGAAAGCATTTTAGCAAACAGAAGTCTGCTTGCTTTTGTGCCACTAAGTCTTGTATAAAAGGCAAAAAGACCAAACCAGACATTTCACAGACAKTAATGTGCGCTGGGTTATACAGTATGGGAAAAACAGAACTCAGCATGCATTTGCCAGGTCACACACCAAATAACTTTAAAAGTCCTAGCATCTTTTCTCAATTTTGTTTCATACTTTTTTTTTATACTCACCATATGTAAATTAGATATCAAATGTAATATTACTTATTTAAAAGTCTCATGAGATATGGGTAAAGGTTTAACATCACAAGGAGAAAATATATATTAAAGGAAATTCAATGTGCATTTTAAAATAATTTGTTTGGGGAACAGAAATACTGCATTACCATGAGTAGTAATGCTAAGGGGTCACTGCAACAGACAGACTTAAGTYTTCTGTGTTCTTTATGGGCTTCTTTCTGAATTTATTTGCAGTTCTCTTAGGCATAACATTATTGCAGGATTTTTCCACTTACAATGATTCTCTTTGAGGATAGCAACAATATTCCTTTTCCCTCTGTATCTAAATTTACAACTACATATTCTGCTTTTTTCTTTTGTTCTAGGAATATATATACACATATGACCTTAAATTAATATTGCATTCAACACAAAAGGCCATATAGGTACACACAAAGTCTAAATTATGGCTTATGTATGAATGTTGATTTTAAATGCCTAGGTTCCTATTTATATAACATTGCAACCACAAATAAAAGCTGCAGTAATATAAATTCAGGGAGATTTTTGTTTGGCTAGGTTTTTGCTCTGTTTTGCATTTAATAACTGAATACTTTCATGATCATGCTCTGTGATCCCATGCACCTGACACAATAGTCAGCAGGTTGTCATTCAGGGCCACTGCATCTGGCATATAGAAATCTGGAGCAGACAATCAGAGCTCTCACTATGCTCTCTGTCAGCACCTTGTTCCTACATATGATCCAACCAGTAGCTAAAATTAATTGTATCCTGATCACATACATACTTTTGCCAGGCAATAAAGGAAAGCTAAATCCATATACTTCAAATGCATTCTTACTCACCTTCCTATCTGTCCATGCAGGCCTGTTTTTTATTTCTTTTACTACAGAACTCAGAGTGATCATGAATAGAATATTACTTCCTGAATGAGGTGGAAGAGACAGAATACATAATATAACGGTCATGGTCTAGGCTAATAAAAATGAGCACTGCAGCAGCTGAATACTTATAATCTGAGACAGCAGACTCGTGGGAGAGAGGTCAGCCCTGATGTCATATCTGGTTCTCAAAGTATGTCTTCTGTTATTACACAAGTTTAAGCCAAGTTGGTTAAGGCCATGCAATAAATTATCGATTCCTCTTGATCTAGAGTTCAACATTTTTGTCCTAAGTACATCTCTGCTCTAGCATTTTGGCCCTTTGGTCATTTAAATAACAGTGGAATATTCAAAAATACTCTATTACCCTACTGCTATTGCTGTAATTGCATACAGTAAGACTCTCCACTGACTTTGGAAAGAACAGAATTACACCAAAGTCTATCCTTAATATTTTTCTAAATGTTTGCAACCAACCATCTTCAGACCTGCCAATTCTGTTAGTTAACTGCTAATCATTCACATCCCTGTCCCCCAGACCAATAGTTAACAGCACATTAAAAGAAGATACTTAGAGAAGAAGGAATTTCCTCACAGGCTACTTTGTGGCTGTTTAATGTCTATTTTTTGTCTGGGTTTCAAAGAGAGAGGCTATTAAGATTTAGGACACCAGTAAATAAGAGCTTTGCTATGCTTTCCCTTTTCCATGTACCCCAGCCAGAAGTTCAGCAATAAGCAATTGATGCAAATATAAAGGCTCCTTCCTCTGCCTCCTCCTAAAAACTGTCTCTTWCAGCATTGGCAACTCATGCTCTTCCAGCGCAGTGCTACAAGCTTTCTTCTGCTTTCTTGTGTCTGTCAGATACAGGAACATCCACCTCATCTGTTATTCAGGGAGCAGTTGTCTGTGCTTCACTGGGTGGCTGAGCAATATTACCTGCTCACCTGCAGTCCACTGAAAGACAACATCCCAGCATCTCTGTGATTGCTTTTCCTGAGAGCACTCAAAAAACTCTGGAGGTAACAGCTCTCACAAGACCTGGTTGTATGTATCCATGAACCAGACATGCCAAGTGCCTGTTCTCCTCTGRGGACCTAACACATTGCACCTCTGGTAGCACCTCCAGAAGTTGAGAGGCATGAGTTATCCTCAGGCTTGTACTTCAAGAAAGTGTTTTTGGATGTCACCATGAAGCCTGCTTCTTACCTATGTGAGGTGGCCACCTCCATACAATGCTGGGACAGGCAGCACCAGCAGCAAACCATAGCACAGTGTATTGCCTGGTTGGTGGTCTGCACTGCCACACCTCCTTTCCCATACTGAAACAAGGCTGGTTACATAGCCCATAGGACCTTGCTGCGTATGCTTTCAGCCCCTATAAGGCAAGCCCAGGGTTGACTGATCATCGCAGTAGGGCTTACATTATAAACAGCAGAAAGCATTGCTGTTGTGTAGCAGGGCTCCATTTTTTTTTTGACATCATCTAAAACTCACACTTGAGGGTAAGTTTTTTTCCAGTTCAGAAAGTGAGTTTAAGATTAAACGTATGCTTATGCTTGAATTTAAAATTGAGCTATGACTTCTTATTAACTTGTATCTTCTGTGGGGTAAGAATCTTCTATTAAAAAAATAAATAGCATAATGAGCAACAAATAAATTATTCGTTAATATAGAGCTTCACAGAAGAATTAGAGTATATCTCCAGTCAGATCCTTCAAAAGTACAGTATGTTTTTATATTGCACATTAAGGCCCCCAAAAGGTTAGGCAAAGATTCAGTGAAAGACAAAAGATGACATAATGTATACACAGATCGTAGAGAGAGATCAATTATTTGGAAAGTTTCAACAGAAGAAAACTGATTTTGAAAATTTTCATTGAGATAAGAATATCAACATGGCATTTATTGCTTCTGGCAATAAGCAATTCTGCCAATCAGTTATTTATAGATACTAGGCCAGGTTTACATGAGTTTACATCTGGACTTGTTGAGATAGTTTTCGAAAGATGATGATCGTGATTTTTTTTTCTTAATAAGCTTTTGCATTTGCAAGAAATGCCTTCTCTTCTCTGTAGCCTTGTACATCTGTACRATGTGACTATTCTACCAATTATTGCTGGCACATAGGGCCATGAAATCTTTTGCCACAGTTCATCACAATCAGCAGAAGAAACCATGTGAAAAAAAAAGACAAGTTGTTCATAAATATTAGGCATACAGATTTAGATGAAATCCAGTGAATACATTAGTCATCACAAGGTATTTGTCAGATTCAGGAGATACCATGGCTGCCACAAAGATTGCAGTGACAGTATTCACATACTACCATGGTAAACCCACCATGCCATACTATGCAAATAACTGTGTAGTCCCTCAAAAACTCCGTAAAGCAGACAGCTTTAGACCTTAATAGTAGCAAGGTCTTAAAAGATAAACAGAATCTCTAATCTGCTAAGCCACATCCTGCTTCATGCTTAAGCAGGAAAAAAACAGAGTATATCTTTTTGGAAGGAAACTGCTAAACTAAAATCAAGTTTAGTTGAATCATATGTGCTGCCTGCGGTAAGTCTGAAAATAGTGGTTGCAGGGCATAAGGCTGTTAAGTTTGTTGCCTATGCCCAGAGAAATCTGGCCAAATACCCTTAAAATCAGTGGGGTGTTTTGTTGCCTTGGTGGGGGCAAATGGATTGATCGTAAGACACATGATGTCTTACAAMATCCTTTTCTTGAACCTCTTGTCCAATTGGCTTTCTTTAGAGCCATAATCTTTTGGAGGGAGTCARAGAGGGTGAATAATAAAGGAGACTCAGTAAATTCTGAGACCTGTTTCAACAGAGACCCGTTTCTACCCATATTGCATTGCTGGACCAGCCAAGCCCCTCAGCGGGCAACTAGTTGGCTGAGAAGTCAGCAGGACTGCAAAACTTTACACATGGATGTGTGTAAAAGTTTGACGTATTTACTTCCAGTAACCAGGCGGGTGGGTGATTCCTCTACAGTCTTGAGAACTTACGAGTAGATTATCAGCAGAATCACTACTGTGCTGATCTGGTAGAAGGACAAGGACATGACAGTAGAAGACAAATCTCAGCTCAAATGTGACAGAAATTACCTGGACCTTAGAAGAGCAGCTGCCACCCACCTGTCATCCAAAGAGGAGGGAAGCATCGRTCTGTTGAGAAGCGCTGCACAGGGGACAATGGTGCAGGGGCTAATGTAAGCCCAAATCTCACTCATCTCTTCTCCAGGAGTACTTTGTCTTGCTCTGGGAGCTGTCCCACTGGTAGAAAACAACAGATTAAGAGACAGCCTAATAGAAGTAAAGTTGGCGGAATATGAAAATCAGCAATTAAGGTTTTTCTCACTAATTCTTGATCTGTGCGGTGGCCCTTTTGCTTCAACTCAAGGAGCTGTTAGTTTGCATTTCATGTCTAAGGAAATTAGGTGGTGAATTCCTATGTCAGAAATTAAAGGAAGCTGTTGATCTCATGGGGTTTACATTTCCTTGTTAAAGGTCAAGCTGAATACTGTTGAGCAGCAGAGCACTGGTATTTCCAAGGTATGAAGTGCAAAGTAAGACACTGCAATTTACCACCCAGTATATGAATGAAGAAAATGGTATAATTTCTTACCTGCAGCTCTTTCCTAGACACGCATTATTGCGCTGTAGATATTGGAGACAGGAAATTATTACAGAAATGACTCGAGGATTTTAGAGAGTGAGATACAGCTTTATTTCTTCAAATACAAAACTGCTCACATCTAGTCAGTTTAGACACAGCCAATATGTTGTAGCACCTCATATTATACCTAGTGATAACAGTGCCAAAGTTTTAAAAATAGGGACAAGGATTTAAAAATCAACAAATCCCTTATAAGTTAGTGAGTCATTTACAGAAAAGATTGAACAGCAAGAACACTCATAACCAAACATATTTGTTTAAATATATTTCCAATACAAGCCAGCCATATTAAATGGAGCTGTGAACAGTGCACGTAGCTTCACTTTCTTTTTCCCTCCTCCTCTACTCTCACCRCATGCAAAGGCCTACTTTAAATTACCCAAAATTTATTCTCCTCCCAAGTCACCTGCACAGTTCATTTTTGGATCAAACCTTGTGAGTACTTTAGTATCAGTCAGAGCAACAGTAACTAGGCAGGATTTTCCACCCAAGAGTCCACAGAGACACATACAAGACCTGCAGTTTTGGGTGAAGCATGTGTTATTACCACATATCATACAAGAAAGTAACTTTTTAAACAGACCATGTTCTGAGGTCCCTCAAATGGTGATGGCCCTCAGTTGCTGCTGCCTTTAATACTCGCAGGGACTGAAACCTTTGGAGCTAAAAGGAGAACATCTGTTCACTCCTCTTTGGTGCCTGGCTTTCAGCAGAGCAGGTATCTGCAGGAAACTGAAATCTCAGGCCAGCGTACCCTCGGCGGTGCCTCGGCCCCGCTCAGTGCACGTGGTGCGCCGTGTCCCTGTGCCACCCTGCCTCCTCTTTGGAGGCCAGCAACACCGACAAAGATTATGGGACTTTGTTAATCGAAAAGCTGAACTGAAAAAAACACCCTTTGCTGATACAGCGGGAGGTGGCTGTGCTTAATTCCCTTGCCATGCCAAACACTAAGAAAAGGTTTGCTTAACAAATTCAAAAAATGACCCTGGAAGCATTATGGCTCTCCATTTTCTACAGCAGAATGATAGATATTTTAGACAGTATTATTTTGCTGGATTACATGAGGCTTCTGGTACAGTGATAAAATCCAGAAAATTTCTTCACAACACTAGAAATGCCAGCAGATTTCAGAGAAAATTAAAATATGTATTGCTGTCCTGTCTGCTCCTACTTTGTGTCAATCTTAAGTAATAGAGTTAATTTAAAAATCAATTACTGCAATCCATCTCAATAAAAATATAACCTAACAATCAAGTATGATCTGCATATGAATGCCAGGAAAAGATGGCAGAGGGTAATTCTGGAACCCATTCAGGGATTCTGCTGTATCCTTCCATTGTGAAAAAAGACAAATCATATTGTTGAAGCTCTGCATGCTAWGCCAGAAAGGTATTCCTTCAGGTTTACAGTAATTGAGAATGTTGTTTAAACCTTAATTTGTATTTTGCTCCCAACTACTTACTGGATTGATAAAAATATCTACTCTGTGAGGCACAGCTTTACCTATACATACCTTTTAGAAATACATTTTTGTTCATCAAAATCAGAGACAACACCCAAAGTATAAAATATAACCGGACACTTACTCCCTTTAAACAGTCTAATAAATAAATATAAATACATAAATATTGCAGAACAACAGTGTTTTCCTTTCACCAGTAGAGGTATATTATTCATCTGTGGACAATTGTAAAATTTTGTTTTTATCTTTAAAATTATATTTTCAATTTCTTACAATACATCAGAAACTTAAGATAATTCATAAACTACTGTGAAAAAATCCAGTGTGTCTGTTACCGTGCAAGTAGTCACCAAGAGGCTTTAGCTTAAAGCTTTTGTATGAAGAACTCTTCTAGCTTTGGTTATACTATAGGCATCTGTAACAAATAAGCACCATTCATGAAGCAATGAGAACATCAGATCTTAGTCAGAGCATGAGGTAAAATAATAGTAAAAAAAA
>NW_028185816.1:127834-189807 GCF_003343005.1 Rhea americana | reverse complement strand
TGGGTGGGGGGTGAAAGTGTAGATTCAGTTGGGAACACTACCAATCTTAAATTGCAGAATTATCTCAGATTTAAGAAAGCACTTAAAATGTGCTGTATAGTAAGGATAATTTTTGCACATCTGCTATGCCAATGGCTATAAATGCATGTAGATAAAAGATACTTCCTTTAAGTTAAAGAAAAAAGAAAAAGAAAAAAAAGACAAAAGACATGTACCTTCCCCTCGAGAAGCAATATAAATATAGTTTAAATATAACAACAAAATTTTCTATGTAATGTTGGCATTACAAAACTCAGTATTTTTAGCCATGCTTTTGTGGAATTGTTATCCAAGAGACCTCTAACTGCCATACCACTCACGGTGCCCTATTTGTGATATAGTTTACCAAGCATGCTAATTATAAAGCACACCCTATCAGTACTAATCAGTTCTGGATTGCTATTTTTAAAACATTATTCAGTGTATTTTAGGGATGAACTTAATCTGTAACACACAACAATTTGAGCTTTTAACAGTCTTTTAAGGGTAGTCACCTCTTAGATATTCCCTTATCATTTTACAAAATGCAGGAATTAATATTGCATTATCTTCTTGTTCAAAAACGTACAATGCACTAAAACTTACAAATATCTAGGAAAAAWTAATTTCTGATATTGTATTTACAGTAGTTATAATGATTACATATAATAGATATAGTTATTAGCCAAAAGATCCTTCCTCCACCAGAAATAAAAACTAACCTTATTTTTATATGAGATGCTTGCATTCTGACCTTTAAATAGTTCACTATGGCTCAGCTGTGCCAAAATATTACCAAAACCACACAGAGATTCAGATAAATGGAAGGAAAATAATGCCACTGCAAAAATGCTAAATCACGTCATCATGTTTCTRGGGAACTCTATTCTTAGGATTAAAATAAAATTCCAAGAAAGCAGAGTTCCTATTTCACTTTCACAGAACATGATGCTCATCTGACAGGTAAATTCAATCTCATTCTTTATCTTTAGGTTGATAGTGAGGTATAGATATTTATTGCTGGAACTCCTCTGTGAGGCTAGACTCACTCCAGTGGGAGCAAAGAAGCTACTTAGAAGCTTTTGATAACAAAATAGCATACTTTCCAAATAAACTGATTTTAAAATTGAATTCCTTCATTTTCCAGATGACTGTATCTCCATGATTATGAATATTGCTGAAATTCTATTTATTCACATGTGGCTGCTTAAATCCTGCTCAGCTGATAGCCCCTAGATAATAGAAAGTTTTCAAAGTGCTGATCTTCCGTTTTTTCTTTCACTCTCTGTTCCTCTAAGGTAGACACGAGTATGTCCCGTTGTTCAACCACTTTCATCATCTCAGTAAAAATTTCACCTTCCTCATTCAGATGCATCTCATCTTTAAGGCTGTCTAAGAGATCACAAAACAAGAAATTAAAATCCAGATCACTACGTTGTTAGGCTTTGCATTTTAACTGCTGGTGTGCAGCTTGAATTAATATTATATTCAACAAGAAATGAAGTCAATAGCAGTTAATCATTTTTAATGCTGCAGTTCAGGGATAATTTCTTCTGCATTTGGGATGTTTAAAGTTGAATAAGGCCCCTAATGTTTACAGTAGATCATTTAGCAAAACTTACGCTGTGGAAGTGATAGGAAAACCACTACTTATTTATAAAAACATGTATAAAGATTACACCATAACTGCAATGCTATATTGCAGAYAGCAATTACCACATTAGGATGTAAGATATAAGGTAACAGCATTTAAGCTGGATTTTGTATTTAGTTTGGAAATGGTGATATGCCTAACAATGAAATGTAGAACTTGTAAGAAAATGAAAGTGTTTTCAGGAAAAGCATTGAAAACTACAATCATTAACAATCTGCATCCTTGGAAAAGAACAGGATATTTTGGTGTTTTCAACGGTACATAACCACCCCTTCTTCCCCGCATTCTTCCTCCTACACTCTTTTCTTTCTTTTGTTTGGATACAGAGGTTTCAAAAAAGCAGGCCTAATGCTCATTCATGATGTGTAAACACTTGTCATTTCAGGGTTTGAACCATTTCCTATAGGATGTTCTCTGGTGAGACATAATGCAGTAAGGTGGTTATTGCATGCTGCAGAGTCAACATAGTCACCTTTAGGAGGTATTTTTGACTTTTTATTACATTGTTCTTATTGCCTTTAGTTCTAGCTTCTATCTTGTGTTTTCTTTAAAGTCTTTCATAGAACAAATACTGAATGAAAGAAAAAGCCCAAACTGCAAATCCAAGCATCTGACTACAATAGTTTGGGGCTACTTTAACACTGTTGTTGATATAAAGGTGTTTTGTTAAGAAAAAGGTATTTGTTTTTAGGTGACTGAAGACATCACTTGCCATAGCTACCCATCCTCACATAATAATTGGATGTTGCTGCCTATACAGCACAGTCGGTGGAATCAGATGCGTGGACGCTTTTGATCTGCTTCCATGAAGGACTGGGCAGGCAAGCATAGCTGTTGTCACTAGAAGGCTGAACCGTGCGGTATGAAAGCAGACAGCAAGAGCTGCCACGCTGCATTTTGCTGGCTGCACCGCGCACACACAAGAGCACAGAAGGAACCACCTCAGCCAGGCAGGCCCTCTCCGAGGCAAGCGTGCCCTCCCTCCGCCCACCACGGCGGCCGGGGACTGCTGTGGGACATTAACATCCTCACCCATCTGACTTACCATCCATGGCCATTTTCTCCCTCAGCTTCTGTTCCAGCCTGCTCTGGTGGTCCTCCAGTTCTAGTTCTTGGGCTCTGAGTACAATGAAAAGCACATCAAAGCGTAAGCTGGCATCAGGATCAAAAGGGATGTAGCTAAATTCACAACTCTGCCTTTCACAGCCAGTGCTGCCCATGCTATTATAAACATACACTTTAATTTATTTAAAATTGAGGATGATAGCTTATCAAAGTTGGCCAATATTTTCAAAAATTGATAATAAAAAAATTTCTAAGCTGTCAGACATCCAAAGAGTTTTAAAACTGGAAGGTAGCAATCCTCCATGATTGATAAATTGATAAACTAGATTTTGGCTCTCCTGTCTTTTTTTTTTTTTTTTTTTTTTTTTTTTTTTTTTTTTTTTTTTTTTTTTTTTTTTTTTTTTTTTTTTTTTTTTTTTTTTTTTTTTTTTTTAATGATTTGTTTTATACCTCTTTCATGATTAGTACTGCTGCTCTATTACTATGAAGATGTTTCTTTCTTAGCACTACCTCTGCTCTATAAAAAGAATTTTTCCCTCATAGGACTAGTATTTAAGAGAATTGTGTGGCTGTTACTAATCTGACATAATATGGAAAATAGGTGATGTAATATCCTCTCTCATTTGTTATTACTTTCCCCACTACTACTACTATCGCTATATTTGCATATATATATATAAATATATATATATATAAAATTATAGCCAAGAATATGTATATTTTGTGTATCCAGCATTTTCTCCTCACAGTCAGTTAAGGCTAAAAGCTTTGCCTGTGCCAGCACTCCCACAGCAACACCAGAAGCACTGATACCATCTTTTGCATTACGTATCAGCTGAACCACCCTCAGACCTTGTTAAGGCCTCTGTGCAGCTGAGCTTTGCTGGTTGTACCAAAACCATGACTCTGAATGGGATCGAACACTCCCACGAATGAAGCGTCCTGCTAGACCCTCCGCACAGGAGCGACTCCTCAGGCAAGGGAACTAGCACTTGTGAACGCACACAGAAAACAGCATTTTTCCAGAACAGTCCTGTAGTGATAAACGCAGCCTGGTATTGCACTTTTGACTCTCTTTTCCAGGCAGCGCTAGAAGGGAGCATTGCTGCCCCAAAGCCCAAGGACAATCTAAGGGGAAAGGAAAGATTTGTCCCCGGCAGCATCAGCACCAGCTGGGAGAAACCAGCAGATTTCCCAGTGACTGGCGGCTCCTCCGCACGCAGCAGCTCACTGGGCAGCGCAGGAACGACAAAGGCCACAGACGGCCTGTGCCGGAGCGAAATCCTGGGCCTCTGCAGCTCCCGTCACCTTCCCACACAGCCCCAGAAATAGCACGTGCAGAGAAAACAGCTGGCAGTCGCCTACACTTCCGAGTACGTTTCCAAGGAGGTAAGGTGAGGAAGCACCGCCAATGTTGTTTCCATCAGCCATAAACAGTGGCATCTGAGACAGTTTCTGCTTGCTTGGTATGCCACTCACATCATCTCTAGTGAATTCCTAGATCCTTTTCTCCAATAAAAACCAAAACAAGCAGTCCGGCTACTTTTCTTCCACAGAAGAAAATGCTCAACTGTTTGTTAGACCACATTATGGAAAGGCAGAACGTCCATAAGCAATAGTGTCTCACAGTATCTTATAGGACTGAAATAATTGACCCACTGTGAAAGGGAAGGACAAGGAAGAGTCAGCTGAAAATGCATGTTCAGAAGAGTTTGTAGGCATTTTACTCTGGGACCCAGGAAGGTGAAAAGAAGTGCAGAATCTCTGTGTCGTAGTATGCTCTGCACAGCAAAGCGGCAACTTAGCTCAGCGACAGGAACTACGTGTATCAGGAGGAAAAATTCATCACTTTAGATCGAATGCAAACACATTTTTCCCCTCTCCTCTCCAAATCTTTAMTGGTAATGCAACTAGTCCTTGTCCTTACTTACATAATCAAGAGCTCAGACTCATAACGCATTAATTTATTCTTCTCCAAGACCAGCTCAAACCATTCATGCAGCATCTGAGTTTCATCCTGTGTGCCTGAGTCTGTAAAATATAGGAGGTAAGCATACATTATTGGGTTTCCTCCCTACACTTTTGCAACTTTAGTTCACTTTAAGTGATCTTCATTTGTAAAGCTAGGTGAACCCTATGTAGATTTCTTTGCTCTATGTAGCTTGTATCAATATTGTTCTGCATAACATTCCTGTCTGCTGTTGGTTGAGAGCTGTAGTTTATTGTAGTTAAAGACGTATAAGATTTTAAGCTGCGGAGAAGAATATCTCTTTCTCCCTCCCCTCTCCCACCTTAAAAATACTTTTGTTTTTTGGAAGTTAGCAGGTCTCTCTCCCTTTTTTTTCTTTTTCCCTTCATATAGTTTTCTTTTTCTTTTTTTTAAGGGCACTCTTACTTTCTCTTCATTCTGCCTTTGATGACATAGTTTCTTTGTTGCTACTAGGCTCCAGCAGCTGAATTATATATATAAATGGCTATCCCATTAACACAGCCAGACTTCAAGATGTACAGGCTGGCAAGTATGAACATAGTCCTTTCTCCCAGTGGGCACCACATGCACAATCAAATCCCCTACAAATTCCCATTCATTTGCCAACTGGCCTTTAAATCTGCATCTGCTTTGATTGACTCAAAAGGCTGTGGCACAGGAAGATCTATTATTATTGGGGTTTTTTTTGTAGCACCGGGAGGCGAGGGCACCACTGTGGCAGGTGCTTTACAGACACRTAACAAAAGGTGGCCTCTCTCCCAAAGAGCTCGCAGCCTGACTCTGCTTTGTTGCAGAGGAGGAGAGATTCTTCTTTCACCAGGCAAGAGTCTTGACTGCTCCTAAAATGCAGCCCAAATAAAAATCTTTGGCCATTAAGACCGCCTCCCCYTTTTTTCCAAGTGACAAATCAGAGCAGATTACAGGACTTCTGCTCTTTCGCCTTCCTCAAACCATCACCATTTGCTTTCATTCCCCAGTGCTGATGGACAACCACAGCAATACTGATCGCTGGAAACACACCTCCCAAAACGTGCTGCACCCATCCTCATCAGTTGTCAGAAAAGAGTGATAACTTACAGACATCTTATTCTGCTCCAGATTTATGCAAATTCTGGGCACAGTAACAGTGTCCGGCCATTCTTAATAATCTTTTCTAATAACAGAATTCCTTTGGTCCAGTTTGCCACATGCACCCAGCAGTTGTGCGTGAGCAACGCTGTTGTGGTGTGGCAGYTCTCAGCCATGAGGCAGGAGCTTTCCTCCTCTAGCTCGGAGGAAATATGCCTACAGTACCTTCAGCGTGTCAAGTGTTTCACAGCCATTCAGMCAGAAGCAAGGTGACACACCGGCCACTTCAGGAGCATCAAACCAACAACTGTCCAGGGCTACTGTCTTGATGAGTAGTAGTTGCTCATCCCACTGACACTACTGCTTTGAGTGGGAAGCACAGACAGAGGGACATGGGACAAAACCAAGGAGGTGCCTCTGGCAGACAAAAGCATACAGCTCCTTTCCTCAATCGTTATGTTGTGCTACCAGGTAACTAAACAAAAAATCTCCATAAATGAGTTGGTCTATTTTCTCTAATGGCTTGGATGGAGATTGCTGTAATTTCTTCTGCTTTAACAGGCCTACACCTTTATTTCAGATGATTGAGAGTTGTGAAATTTGAGGACATAGCCAGCAGTCCTGGACAGCTCAGCACTGACTCGGATGCTGCCTTCTTGTCATTTTGAAATAAACTTTGTCCATAGCTCCTCAAAATTTTTCCCTTGCCTCTAGGGCTTTGGCCATCCCTCACTTTAAAGTCAAAGCTGGGATGTGGATTCCACTCAAGAACAGTAGCTTATAGCCTGTCTCCTTCAATGATCTCACCCAGTGCAGTCCTTCAACAATCTTCAAAAACAGGAAGGAAATTCTGTCCGATATTTGCGATCCCCAGCCCATTTGTGTGCATTCATTAGACACTGCCAGTTGAGAAAGCCAACTGCCAGGTGGCAGTGCAGGAAGAAGTGTCTGAGGACCCAGCACTGAGGAGAGGACTGATGTTTGTGCAGAGAAGCTTCTGCAACCTTCAGTCAGGGTTTGAGCCTGATTTGGCATTACTGTGAGATAAAGCAGCAGGAGAAGGAAGAAAAAAAAAAGAAAGAAAAAGTCCAACTTCTGCACGAATCCATTAAAACTTTGCAGTAATTGATGTGCTTCTATGGGATGTTCTGGTTTAGCAAATGGTGACAAAAGATGTCTCGTCAGAGTGACCGCTGGTAGTGCTCACTGGGACATGGCAAYGGCAGCTTCTCACAGATTCAATGCAGGGATGCAGTATTGATATTCTGAGCCTTATGGCTTCATATGCCACCATCAGAAGTTAAAATCAAGATCTGAATTATCTTATTGACAACAAAAACATTCCTACTATAGGTAGGCGTAAGTTCTGCACATACACAGAAGATTGCTATTCCCTGTGTTTACTGCTTTCTTGATTAGGTAAAAATATCCCTTTTTAAACATGTGGTTTGACTGAKGTAAGCAAAGAGTAACACACTTTGCAAAATGTCACTCATTTTAGCAAAACTCTCAGTAGAAGCTGAAATAAAAATAGTCTCTCTTCCCCTCTCCTTTTCCATACTACAGAATTCCCCCTTAGTGTCTCTGGGGGAGGATTGTTATTATTAATAATGCTAATAGTTATTTAGGTCTGTTGGAGTGTTTTATGCCTTCCAAAGGCAGAGCAAGGCAATGAAGTCTTTCGCATACAGTGGTAAGACAGATCTTTTTAAAGGTTAAATGGATAACAACTCCTAAGTTTGTTTTGTGAGTCAGGTTGGCTTTTTGTTACAGTATTGCTTAAGCAAAATTTACCTTCTGTTTTATCCATGTCTCTTTTAGCTTAGATCTCATTTGAAAGWCAGATATTCTTTTAATTATATGCATATGTATTTCTATATACACCAATTTTGAGAGAATAGCAGACTGTAAAGGAGTATGTCCTGTTCGCCAAACCTCAACCTCCCATTCTGCAGAACAACACAGTGCTATCCCCACATACAGCAGCGACACAGTAAAGGGGGATTTTTGTGAGTCAGCTCCCTTGTAGGAATGGCTAACCCTCATGTTCCTCATTGATACAAATTTTGAGCTGACCTCTTTTGAAAGTTCTAAACAGTAAGAATCACTGAAATACAAAATCAAAAGCTAACTGCAATATGCGCAGATATTTTCTCATCTTCCAAGACAAATATTTTTCTTATGTTCTCTCAATACAGATTTTCTTCTTTATCATCATTCTTCATAATTTGTTTAKTCAACTGATCAGTTATGCTAATTTCAGGAGAAAATGTGTTTTTAAATCTTTAATTTTGTATTTTCTTGTAGGCAGAAGATCTTTATAAGCCTTCACAAATGTCAATGGAAAACAAAACTGTGGTACATTAATGATTTAGTATTTGGTATTTAGAAACAGAATAAAGGGAATAAGGTACGTGAAAAATTATTCACAGGACTGATATCATTTCTTTTTTTTTTTTTTTTCTTCTTTTTTTTAAAAAAAAAAACACATGAATTGTTGTCACTACAATTAGAAGATCATCAAAGCCTCATTTTGCTCATCAGTCTTCATGGCAGTTGTTTCACACCCACGCATGTTCTCTTCTAATTCAGTTCAGGAGCTAATGAATAACTCCCACTAACAAAGGCGCCATTCATTCCCTGCTTACATAATTATTAGAGGAGAGTTGCGTAAATGTCACTGAAGACTAGTGTTTGCAGGCCTGTCTCTAAATTTGGTTATTCACAACCTTTGCAGCTCAATATTATTGCTGAACTGTGATCGCTTTCTAATTACCTTAATAATACCTATTAAATCACTTGAATTACATAAGCACAGATCTCCTTAAATACAACTTAACCTAATAAGCGGTGGTCACTCATTAAACAATAATGGCCATTATTTTTAAACAGGTTGAAAGGAATATTAAGCTCACCGATTCCTGCATCATTACACATATGTTATTACAAGCAACAAAGCACTCGCATTTTTATGGCTACTTTGGGAAACTTGGGGCTTCATGCTTTTGCACCAGATGTTATTGAGCCACAGTAAATGTCCTACATTTCAGTATCTGCCCTATTTGTAACTGGCCACCTACACACAAACAATCAACAGGAGAAAAAATAGCACTTTCACCTTAATGAGAGCAATTCAATTACTAAGGATGAGAAGAGAATGAGAAGCATCAATCTCTTGGCAGACAGCCTTCTTTAGGAAACGCAATTGTCAAAACAGCCAAAACAAGAGGTGGCTGAAGGCCATTTATCCTGCTTCTATCCCAAGAAGTTAGCATCTATCCCAAGAGTTAGCGGTCTCTTGACCTTCCATACTTTTGGCATCTAGAAAAATCCCAACTCCTTTTGCAGATCAGCAATAATGGAAAAAGGTTAACACTCAAAATCCTCAAAATCTCTTAAGGAGACTTGCTTAAAGATGGTAAAGTAGCTGCTATTTGATAACTTACTGTGTTTACATTTAAGGAAAAAAAAAGGATGTTAGCCTTTTAAATAACACTTAAGATAAGTTAGCACTGTTTTTTTTTTTTAAAAAAAAAAGCAGTTAAAAATAAAAAAATAGGAGCAGCGAGAAGCACACAAGTTCTTACTGCTTTTAATCTGGACGAACGCTTTTGCCAAAGTGGTTAGTTCAGCATTAGAACTGTGGTCATAACTGGTCAAAAAAATACAGCATTTAAAAAACCAGCACGGAGTGACTGTGCCAGGTTACCTAGCTAGGATGACAGAATCAGGAGCTAAAACACGTCTACGTTTTCAGCGTCGTGCAACTGCCTGAAATGAAAGCAGGAGGCTTTGCCGCTCTCCGGCAGCGGGGTCTGGCAGGAGCTCGCGCTCCACTGCCCACCTGGCCCTGCGCAGACCCCACGCCGCGGTGGCACCCGGCCGGCCGCGCCGTGCTCCCGGCCCCGCGGGACACGGGCTCGGGCGAGTGGGGCCAGAGCAGCACCCGGGCCGTCTCCTGTCCCTCAGGCCAAAGCTGTGCCCTTGGGGTCCGCGCGGCTACATGCTGCTGCTGCTTGGCCACCGGCCGCGGTCATATTACTGACATTTCACGCTCAAGGAGAAGTCATTAAGGGCTCTGTTAGAGGCCCAGGTGGCTGGCTTGGTAACCGAGTCACAGCACCTAGAAACGTCACTGATTCCCTGTGGAAGATGAAACTAAGCTTGGGATGGGATTTTAAAAAAAGTATATTCAGGTTGAAAACCAAGTCAAATAATCCAAATCTGAGATAACCAACAGAAATTTATAGTATGCAGCTCAGAGGCGCTTAAGCTATAATTTGTACTGATCTCTATTTCTATTGCTAAAACTCCTCTGCATTTAAAAGGGTTATWAAAAAAAAAAAAAAAAAAAAARGAACAACAAGCACTCTGCTTCATTTACCTGATTCTCCTCTTAGTTTTCTCTCCAGTTTGACGCCAAAAATCTCTAGAGCTCTTTGTCTTTCCTCCAACTCTTCTAGCTGGCGCTGGATTGCCTGCAAAATTATAATGACGTGAAAGCTACAGACATAGCTTAAAAATTCAGAGACAAAGGATGGTCTCAGTGGTTAGAACAACAGCTTGAACAGGTCTCTGAGGATTCATGGGATTTTCAAACTCATTAAGTGTGTATTAGGCGCCTAAGCAATTTAATAATTCCACTAGGTATCTAGCTGTATTTTTAATACAGATAAATATCTTAGGTAGTAATAGACCCTCAGTACTTCAGAGCTTTAGTTCTCCTATTGTAGCCTGGAAATCGCAGTGTTTCCGTACCTCCCAGGGTGAGAAAGGTGAACACCTCGCACATTCAGAGTACACCTTCGAGATGCTAGGAGGGCAAAGCTCACCTAAATACTTAACATTTGCAGCTAAAAAGCTTTGTTAGTCATTTCGTAGTCCATGGGGTTTTTGCTGTTTTTGCTTTAACATCTCACATAAGCTTTTGACACAGGAAGGAAAGGGTCTAATAGCTAGAAAGTGACAATTCAGTGGTACTTCCGAAAGGACTTTTGCATTCACTGACCCATTCCCTTYAAAACAGACGAAGATTTTCAGAGGTGCCATAAGGGTAATGGGTATAGACACCTTTAAAGATCGAATTGCCAAAGGTAAGCAAGCCCTCGGCAGTTTTGGTATCGGGCTACATTAGGGCGTATCAAGCCAAACGCTCAGGAACAGCCTAACAGATACAAAAGTTTGAAAAGTATGGACTTGAATATTATTTCCATAAAGCAGTAAACTCAGGGAAGGCATRTGCGTATCTATTTTTTCCTTAAAATCATTTACATCTCTCAGATCAAAACTGTTACACAGTTGTTCTTTCTTTGAATTAAATTAGATACTATTTTTCTTTCCTATTAGTTTTATTCTGTCATTGATTTATTTGTAAAGGTTAGATACTAGCGTTTTCTAAAATCCACTGTGGTTCAAACACAAAATTTCTCTCTTTTACAGTCCTACGTTTTGCAAATGGAGCGACGTCCACAAAAAAACAGGGATTTCAGGGATTTGCTAAACCTCGCCAGGCGAGGCGTTAGAGCCCCATTCGGTCCCCCCGTCCTCGCGAGCCGCTCTCGGGAGACAAACGGGACGTTGCAGAGTGCACGTCACCTGCGCCTTGTGAAGCCTCTTCAGCTCCTCTTGTTTAATCAGTTGCTTTGTCTCCTTCTCCAGCTTCCTCCTCCTCCTCAGGCTCCCTTTCGCCTACGAGAGTAAAGAGCGAAAAGGCAGCAATCACGGCACGATTATGCCATTACACATTTTTGTGAGCCTTTCGCAGRGTCCCCGAGCGGTGGCAGGATGGCACCTCGCAGAGCGCCTCGGCCAACCCTGCTCAGAGCCGGGCCCRCCGCCGTGGGGGCTGCGGGCACCCTCCACGTAGGAATATTTTGATTCATTTGCCTGCGTTGCCTGCTGCCCCAGCCAGCTGCGGGTGCCCCGGGCTGCGGTCGTCCTGCTTACAAGGAGGCAGGATATCTGAGCACAGCAGACAAGAGGATTAAAAACCAAACAAGTCGGGAAGCTGTTAAAACTTTTCCCACCGAGTTTTAGCAGTCAAAGACAGTGGTCAGKGCAAAGCAGCGGACCACGCCGGCACGAGAAGATGCACTGAGCGGTGGCTGAAAGAAGCAGACAAACCGAGCAGCGGGCGCGCGGCAGGATGAGCAATGCTGAAGCTGAGGCACCGTGAACATCTCGTGGCAGCGCCTGCTTGGCACAGGCAGGAGCAGGGGAAGGGAGGAACTGCAAAAAAACCCAGATGCGGTGCTATGCTCTCTGCTCTGGAACCCYTTTCTCCAAAACAAAATCTAAAATCCACCCAAAACACCCCACAAGCATGAAAAGTTTAAGCAGCTGTTACACCCACAYGTGCTGGTAAGTTTTCCAAAGCACAGCGGCGGCCCCGGCTCTGCCCCAAAGGGCCCTCTGCCATGACCGTCCATCCGTCTGTCCGTCCGCCCCCGAGGCTGCTGCCCGGGGCGGGCGYGCTCCCCACGCGGGCGGCGGGCGCTCCGGCTCCCGGGGCCGCCCGCGCAGCCCGGTTTGCGCCCCAAGCCCCACCTCGCTTTCGGGCGGCCGCTCGCTCGCGGTTTTCTTTCTGTCGCAGGCCATAACCCGAAACRCCTCCATAATAAACCAGCAATCGCGCTGCCGACGTCCCCGCGACGGGGAGAGGTGAACACGATTCCCGYGAGCTACTGAGCCAATAAAAGCTCTGTTTCTTCAAACCAGAGAGGAGCACCAAGGCTTCGGGGCGCAGGGAGGGAGACCGTGCCGCGCGCAGCACGCGGCACGCGGGCGACCCTACGGCTCGAGCCCCGGCGCTGATCAGAATAAACACAGCGTTTTCCACGCAATCTGCCTGCAGCGCCGCTCAAATGAAGTTGCATTTCCCCAAGGGAAATCTGCATCTGTTTGGTTTAATTTTTTCAATGGTTTGCTTGTTGGGCTGCATATTAAAACCACTTAAGAGTGCAGCTTCAAAGTGGTTTCAGTTAAACATGTCTGTTTTTCAAATTAAGACCTTCTCTGTCAACATTGGTGTTACCTGGGGGAATTAAAGATCCTGAGAGGAAAAAGAAATTTTGATGTTCATCTATCATAAAGAGTTTTAATGGAGTTTTCTATCCACGACAAGTAATCTCTGCCGAAAAAAAAGTCCAATTCCCACTTTGAAAAATTACTGTGTATTAAATATAGATCAAATTCATCTGATGAATCTTAAATATTGTCCAGCCAAGGAAATGTCTTTTTACTTCAAAGTAAAGGTTACCTTGTGTGTTAATGAAGCCTTGGATTCAAATTCATCATCAGAGGAAGAAGAACACTCAGCAGCCTGTCTTCTGACAGGTAGGCGTGCACAGCCTAAAATGCAAGAACAAAATAGTCAGTGAAGAAGAAAATACTATTCTTTAGCTTATATAGACACTTTGCACCTGCCTTGAGCTCTACTCAGCAGCACCTAGAGAAATATGGAAATTTGGATGATTGTGTTAATTAGATTTTTGGTCATTGTCAGGAACTCTGCCTGTTTATATTTGATTTTTTTAAGCATTATAAACAAATCAATTAAGCCCTTAAGCTCCATGTACGCAACATGCTGTTCTGAATGCATTTAACATTCATTAAAATGCATATCTGAAGTTAGCCATATTACCTAAATGATTGTATAAGGCTCACTATACAGTGTAATTGAATGCAAAAAGTCTGAGCCAGCTCTTAAACAAATTACCCTTATGTGGCTTGTAGCATCTGGCACCCATTTTTACTACATGACATCTGCTCAGTGTAAAATAGTTGGCGTCAGAATGTCTGGTCATATAAAAAAATCGCAAATGTAATCAGAAGCAAATGGACTAAGAGAACAAGGTTTTATCACACAGCCTCATGCAACATAAATATTTCATTAATTATGTCTAAACAAACGTCACTTATTTTTCTGCTTTAGGAATATTATCACATCATTGAACTGTTGATTAAAATGCCATAATAAGTCAGGAAAATCCATACATCACAACAATGCACTCCATAAGGAAACTCAAAAGCTGTCTTTGGAAGAAGCATGTTTTCGGAATTATAAATTAAATTACATTTAATTGCAGCAATTTTATCATGCCTGTTTTCCCAACATCTTGTTTCAACTGGGTGTAAATATTTGAATTTCTTCTTAATTTGTCTAATTCATAGCCTCATTCTCTTTATTTAAGAAAATAAGACTGCTCTTGGAACATCTGTCTCTACACTTCAACCTGCTACAACGTTAATGATTAACATCTGAGCAGCATCTTGAAAATGTACATTTTTTAAAGCTATCAGTGTCACTTTTCTTAGTATCTGCTAGGTTACAGTTGGTTTTCTATAGGCAAGTTGTATGCAGATTTAAATCCCTTCCTACTGTCTCAAYGCAAACACTTCCTCATTCTTTCAGGATCTCAATCTTCAAACAGGATTTCTGTCTCAAAACATAATTTAAAATCAGGACCCATGAAACAGTCAGTGAAAGCAAATTCAAGTATTTTGAGACAGGAATTTTGTTTTTTCCTATTTATCTCTATTTTAGAAACACTGGGTCCTTGTTCTCCACGAAGCAGCAAGCTCACAGGGCTGGGCAGAGCAGAAGGCTCCTGCACCCGTCCCGCCGGACAGACCCTCGGCAGCAATGCTAGCCCCTGCTAGCGAGAGGGGTGAGCAGCGGTGGCATCGGCAGAGGTGGTCCTGAGCACCCTGGGCCATACCCCAGCGCTGGCAGACATCCTGCCTGCCCATCCCAGCACCTACCAAGGGCTCCTCTGCTGGGGCGCAGCTGCCAGAGGTGCTACGGGCGGATGCAGCGGGGCCGACAGCCGCAAGCACATCCAGGTCCCCACCAGCACGGGAGGTGGAGGAAGTCCTGGGGGAGTCGCAGCTGCCTTTGTCTGAGGACTTAACTCACCCATCTCGTCCCTCCCACATAACCAAACCTGTGCAGTAGCTACGCTGCAGCCACGCTGCCAGGGAAATCCAGTCCCCCAGTACACGGCCAGTAAACCTTACGGGACGCCCCAGGGGGGCCAGCAGCACAATCARTTATGTGCTCCCTTTCTTCTCTTGGCCGTGGGAATAAATGATTGCTTCCCCACGCCGCCCTCTTTGAGCGATATCAATGATTTAAGAAGTGTTACAAGGTCTAGAGGAAAGGCAGCCTGCTGTAACACTGGAGCTCCTGCCTCTCTCTCCGGGGCTGACTCGGGCTGTTTGCYTTTCTGCAGTGGGGGGAAGGTCACTGACCTCCCAAAGAACTTGAAAAAAGGGACACCTCACGAGCATGAGGAAGTCAGTGTCTTTGCAGGAAACAGATTCACAACATCCACAGTCCTCACAACACACATCTGCTAGGAAGTGCCAGGTATGTGCATCCTCCTCCACTGAGAAAAGCCATCTAGATAGTTCAAAACCAGCTCAGCCACTCCTGTGGGACAGCCACTTTCTGACTGAACAGCAACGTCCTTCAGAGGGGTCGTCTCCACCTGCAAAGTCCACGGGAAGCAGCAGCACCAGAAACCGCTCAGTGACGCTGCATGTGATAGATCTAGCTGGGTGCACTGACAGTTGCTTAGGGTTTCTGTCACACTTACCTGCATAGAGATTCTGCAGTACACATGCTGACATCTTTACTAATCCTTCCTGACTTTTCTACCTTACAGTAGCTACTAGCTAGTTTGGGCGAGAGCCCTTCCCAGCATACCTGATTTACAGCTGCCAAATCACAGGGAAGTGAGCAGTAATCCATGTTATCGAAGATGACAGTATCACACAGCATGTTTCCAAGTACAAAGTTGTAGAGAACATCCAGTTCTTTACATTGSGACCTGGTGTCCTCATGCACATATGTCAAAAGATGGAAGATAAGTGACATCTATATAAYTAAAACTTCTTCCTATGGCCAGTTCCTTACAGCTTGGTTATCTAAGGGTGGGTCTCAAAGACATTCTGCTTTAGCCTCAGCATGCTGCCACCACATSCTGCCCCTGGTAAGACTCTCATTGAATTCAGTGGGAACAACTGGATCAGGGTTAAGTGCTTCTGGGAATCCCTCCCTTAATACAGAAACCAAATGGTACTGCTTTTCCTAAGACACTTGAGATCCTCTGAACAAATAAGATGGTGTCGTATGAAGTTGTAGCCCCTATTAGACGGGGGGCACTCCTGATTGTCCTCAAGATGTGTATGGAAAAACACCGCCGTCGTAGCACTGTGCGTCACAGTCACCTGCGTCTCCTGGAGCACGTTACATCTCAGCAGTGGCTGCACTCTAGATACACAAACTGCTGCAACAGGCACTAAGCAYTCCAGTAGCAGTATGTTATACTAGTCCGGTGGCTTCTTCTGTAAGTGTCCAAGATTGCTTATATTTTACAGTTGCTGAAGCTAATTATGGACACTAGTGTTTAATAACAGAGAGACAAACCTACATCTGTCTCTCAGGGCACTGCTCTGCTGGTACTGGTGTCACAAAACCAGACAGGAGCTTGCACAGGCCATGAGATGAGAAGAAAGGTCAGCAGAAATCAAGCATGGGCTTGGCTATTTGGCTTCATATTTCTGCTTCTCCACAGATTTCTTACATGGTCTTTGGCATGTGATTATCTTCCTGTGTCTCAGTTCCCATTCTAAAATGTAAAATCACTGGAATAACTGTGTCCTAGCAGAGAAGAATACTGCAAACACAATAGTGAAAAGATACAGTAACAGGAACCATGCCTGAATCTAAAATGTCAGCAAGTAATCCCGTTTTTAATCTGAAACTGCGTAAATCCAGCAAGCGGGGTTCATAAGATGTCTTAGTTCTTTTTCAGCTGAACTAGTAGTTCTGCCTAATTAAATGAGCCATGTAAACAAAATAGTCATAACTCCCACTTGCCTCAAAAGGTCCTGAACCTACTGCCTGACGATTAAGAGCCTGAGAACCATTACAAGCGGTAACATTTTCTGCTGCTATACAAAGAGCAGATTTAAGTATTGTAATACAGTAATTCTCATCAAATCTAAGTGACTTTTCTAAGAATGTTTTCATGCTTTTCTTGCTCTGTCAGTGACACAAATATTTCTTCCAGTTCTTCATGACTACCAAGAAGCAAACCTTGAGTCACCAGAATCTACCAATAAACAATTCCCTTTTGAGCAGATCTTTGGTAGGTCTGTCTAAGTTAAAGTAAACTAAATCCTGGATCTGCATTTGCATCTCATTAAAAACATACCCAGCAACTGATTACCACATATACACACCAGTACAAAAAAAGAAACACTCAGCTGACTGCAGCTTTCTCATATAAACTTGCTTAGTTCTCTTTTCACTGTTTTTTCTTTTAGTATTGATTGGTTTTAGTGGTTTTAGTATCTAAAGATGAGCTTATGACTAACCCAGCACTTTGCTTTGGCATTTTTCTTTGTCTTTTTTTTTTTTTTTTTTTTTTTTTTTTTTTTGAATTTCAAAAAAACAATTGGCTTAAGATAGGTCAATTAGCCATCTGATTATCAGTTATAGATATATCTTTTTTTTTAAGTTCAGGTTAGAACCCCAGGAAAGAATCTAAGAACATAACCCTCCAAGATATTTGAGGAGTAAGTCAAAAAATTTGCATTGCATCCAGAAACTTAAGGGTCATCATTTGGTGGGACATATATATTCTACAAGTAAATGCAGTTACAAAATTTTTTTTTCTTTTTTTTAAAAAAAAAAAAAGAAAAACACCAAAGCCTTACTGAAAGCAGTGCACGAAGCCCTGTTACTTCAGTGAGGACTGTCCTAGGGCCTGGGCAGGTAGTCTTGACAGGCAGATCTCTAAACAGCCCCAAATTTCCAAGTATCTCTGAGGAACAGTTCTCATAAAACAGAGCACAGTGTTAGCCAGAAAATTTTATGCTGGGCCTTGGCTGATTTATACTGAAGCCTTTACCTAAAGTAAAGGTTTGAGTGACAGGTGATCTGCTGTGAGTAATGAAGGGCCTCTGTTTCAGCACGCTGAGCTTTAGCTTGGGGGCTGAACACCAAAACRTAAAAGCAGCCGTGCAGGGTCAGACTGAAGGTCCCTCCAGCCCACAAACTGCCTTCAGCAGCAGGTGTCAAGAAACATTAGTTGCACGGGGCCATCACACGTGATTCTTCCCTTTAACATTCGCCCAGCCTCCAAGCATTTTCAGCTCAGARGCTTCCTAAATTGCACGTGGTTTCTAAGCATTTATCTAATCCTCAGTGATTCCTCTTCCACGAACTTGCCCAGCCTCATCTGGATCCCACATAATCCCACATTTATCATCCACATCATTCTTCAGCTCCACAAGCCAACTGCCCACTGAGGAAGGAGTCACCTGGGTAACATAAGACCAACTATTCTTGCACGGAACAGGCGTGTCTGGCCCTAAACAGGACAGAAAAGCTCTTCTGGAGCCAGGAGGAAGATGAGCAAAGATTCTCATTAAATTAATTTCTGCAAGGCAGTGGGAGTCTTTAAAAACAAACAGACAAAAAAATCCTTGCATGGCAGAGGAAGGTAGCACATTATTATATTACCCTCTTTTTCATAATTTTTAAATGTAAATAAAGCATAGCAGTACTGAAACCTATCAGAAACATTTTCCATTTCACTAGGAATACAACATATCATTTGTTGTAATACATGCAGTTCAAAGCAAGTCATCTTTGCTTAGTTGATGGGTAATGAATTGGTGTAGATTCAAAAGAAGCGTCCCATTCAAGTCCATATTGTGAGAAGCGTGAACACCAGCAGCTCTCTCACGTCAGTGCAGTCCTTAGCTTCCTCTAAGCCAATGGGGACTCCTGGCTTTGTGAGCTGTTAGAAAAAGGATGCTCCAAAAGTCTGATCCACAAATTCAGAAACGAGTGGGAGCTATTCCATTGATTTCAATGAGCTTCAGATCAAGTCTCTCATACACAGTGAGGATATCTTCCTTACTGTATGCAACACTTCTAAAGCAGAGAAGATACAAAGAGGAGCTGGCAGCTCAACAGAAACATCTCTGTGGCTTCATATATTCTCTGTTCCTTGTACATGCATTATTTTACACATAGATTGTTATTTTAATGCTGCAGTTTGGGTTACAATTTAATAAGGTAAGCCACAAATGGGTATGCCAATAAAATTCAATAGCTTATTGAGTTAAATAACTGTGACTTTGTACAGTGAGATGATGGAAAGATGGATTATGTAGAAAGACAGGTGGGAGTAACTCTCATATCTTATATTTTATACTTCAAACTTTGCTGCACTTAATTCTTTCCAAGCCTGCTCTCAGATTACTCAGATTACTTTGAGCAATGATTAAAAGGCATCAATTTTCATGTTTGTTTGCAAAGGGAAGATTAGTATTAAAATTGCAAACAAGGCTAAGAAATATTGATGCAGGACAAACATGAAAATTGATGCTTTTTAATCATTGCTCAAAGTAACAGACGCCCAGGTCAGGTTAGGTTCGTGTGGTACTTCCTCCTCTCAAAATAAAAGAACAACAGGATATTAACGACCCTACAGAACCTCTGCAAGTATGTCTGCTGTCCGACCCCTATGACAGCATATAGAGATGCAGAGACACCTGCTGAGAAAGCAGATGCACAGAGCAAAGTCTTTTGTTACTGTAGCTGTTATTGTATATTGCTCCAGTACCCAAGCTTGCTAACTTAAAGGATAGCTAATACATTTCACAGTACACCAAAGTTTTCAGTGCTATCCCTTGCACTTGCCTGCTTTGCTTCCCCTTTCACAAGATACTCAACATCACAGCAGCAACTGTTCCTGTCGTTAAGTCTTCCTATGTATAGGGAAACTCTAAATTAAACATACAACACAACAGAAATGGATTTGAATAGCACATATGCCCTTTAAATATTAAGTGTTTTTATCTGAAGTAAATAATCCTACTCAGGTCCTCACCTGCGGAAGGATAATTCAGCCTTTCTTCTGGAGAACAGTCCTCAGCGAAAGGCAGAGATGATGTGAAGGAATTCCTTTCTCTTTCACTGACTTTACTTCTCAATCTTTCAAAGAACATCCCAAGACTATTCTTCTGTGCAGAATCATCCAGGTTGTCTTTGCAGGGGTTGTTCTTGGGTTCTGGGGGTGAAACAAGGAGGTATTTTTCATTACAAATTAATAGGTCATCCATAGGAGCCCTTGGCAGAGTCTCTTTAAAGGTAAACTTTTCTAGAAGTCCTGGGACATCCTCCATCCTAGTAGTACAAGATGATTTCTGAGGTTTATCAGCCATCATGGAAGACATGCTATGAGGACTGTAGATTGGGCATGTTGCCTCCTGGGTGTCATCCCTTGGAGCTATCTCTTCAGAGACAACAGAAGAATTAAATAGACTTAGGCTCCCATTTCCTAAATATTCTCCTGCCTGCTCCCCTGCTTTAAGCTCCTGTGGCTGCGTGTTATYAGCTCTATTATTGTTCGTCTGCCTTAGGGAATGGCCAAGAGCATTAGGGAAGCTGAAGAAAGCGTGTTCTGGAGAGGCTTTGGCTTTGCTGTGTGAGTTCTGCTTTAGCCCTTCTGGGGGCGAGGTCAGGGGCTCTAAAATGGACCTCCTTATGGCACTGGCGATCAGCCTCAGCGGTGACCTAGGCCGGCCGGCCACACGTTCTTTGGTGGCTGCGTCCGGGCGCCCCCAAGCACCTTKTGTGTCAGCTGGCACAGCTGGCGGCAGAGCACTGTTTGCAAGTAAGAGAGGCGTGGGACAAGTGGATGGTTTGAACACATCTTTTCTCCTGGCAGCATCCTTCTCTGAGATCCCCATCAGTCTTCGGCGTTGATGCTCCAGACTGGCTCCATCTAAGTCTGCCCTGTTTGAATCACGTAACGTGGGCTGCTGTTCTGTGTAAAGCGTCAGCCTCCTAGTTATCCTCCTCTTTGCCTCCTTTAATTCTTGCTCATGTTTTTCCTTTAGGTGCCTTGTATTTTTCTCACTGTYTTCTTCCAAATATGCAGACAGTACTTCTGTCTTCCTATTAAAATCTTCCGGTTCAGAGGTATATTCCTGKTTTTTTTCATTCCAGTCCTGGATTGCATGTTTCCCAGTTTCACCATGTATATTTTCAGGCTCAGAAAAATCAGTAGCTAGTGTCCCATTCCCAGGAAGTGTCAGCGAAGTACATCTCGCATTGCCATGWAACGGGCCATGAGGCACATAGAAACAGATATCTTCAGGTATCATCTCTCTGGCTTTTTCTCTTCTTTGAAATACTGGGCTGTAGGGCTTGAAATGCCCTCTTGTAACTTCTGGAGATTTCTTGTAAGAAGACAACTGTCAAGCGTATGGAAAAGTGATGATTTTAGTGGTAGAAAATATAGTTCACTGTATCTTTCACTTTATAGAATATTTTAATCTTAATTTCAATCTTAACATCAATACACACAATATTTATTTTATATATAATAGGTACACACACACATATGCAAGTGATAACGCAATAAGAAGAAAAGCTTTTCTCCCTAAAGAGCCAATATTTCTGTAGGAGGGGAGATTTAATGCTACTGGAAATTTAGCTGTCTAAAAAAATGTAATTCATTCTAAGAGCATGTCATATCTTTATGAATTGCCTGAGGATTTTCCTTGGAAAGAAACAATCCTCTCTACAGCAAAATAAACAAAAGCATATCTAATATCGTCTCCTGYGTGCACTTCGGTTGCATCACGTTAGAGTTTACGGCAACCATAAGAGGCCATAATCTATCTTCTCCAACTGCTTTTATAGTATTGCATGCCTACATAGTACAGGTAGAAATGTCCAAAGTGACCTAGAAATGGGTAAAATGGAAGGCAATAGTTTAAAACAATCGATTCAATTAGTTTGGCCTTGTAAGTTATTTTTTGGTGAAGATTTAAATTCATTCTTCTTGAAATCTTCAGTGAAGACAGCAATAAGGATAAATGTCCACATTATCTAGTCAGTAGACCAAAAGCTAGAGAGTTTTTTCTTTCTTAAAAGTGAAGGAATTTTGTTCTCAATGCTACGTTATCATGGATAGTTAGAAGATTTAATTCTTGTTTCCACTTAGGTTCCAAATTCCTGAATGCACATAGGTAAAGCCATTAATCTGTCTGCCTTCCCATGCCCTAGATGCATAGGAAGTAAAGTAATAACAATTACTCCTTGTTTCACAGTTGAGTTTGATGACTAAAAGTAATATCGGCCAGGAGTGGAAGCTGCGACACGGAGAGTGAGCGATCTTCCCTTCTGCACAGCACGACATGCAGCATTTTACCGTGCTGCTCTCACGGGACCGCGGCTTCCTGGCCCCATTGTCCTGGACCGGATTTTGAACCAGCACCGTGGACATGGARGACTTGATTTTTTTTTCCTTTTTTTTTATTTTTTAATAATGCAGACCCTGAGGTCAAGCAATTTTCATCATGTTTAACCTGAGGGCGAGGACCTGGGTTGGTCCCTGCTCTGCCTGGCTCTCAGTCAGAGTCTGAGTCAGAACCTCTCCCCACTCAGGACTGTTGGTCACGACTCCTGCCTGGGGTGCAGGCTTACAGCAGGCCCACCCTTCCTCATGTTTAAAAAAATACATGTAATAAAGTAGAAAACACAAAGGCAAGCCAAAAATCCTAAAGGAAGCTGAAAGTGCTACTGATAGGTGGAAGATCTGGAGTCAAGGGCCTGCTCCAAATTACATAGGAAAATAAGTCCTCTGGCCTCTGGATGCAAATGCTACACACGAGACACCGTTGTCTACAGGCTATATGGCCTAAAACCTCCCAGTGCCCTGRGCCCACGTTCCCCATGGCCGGTACTGTGCAGCTCTCGACTTACCTTGGCTCACCAAACTGCTCCCCAGGGCCCCTGGGAGCTGGCTACTGCAAGGACAAAAGCTACTTGAAAGAGCAGAGGATGCTCAGATGACCTGCTGAGAGCAGGCAGGCACCAGTAACGGCTACATTTGTTTGGCTCTCCACAGTTTTCCTTCATACCTGCGTTTGGGAGTGATCCTTGCCAAGAGCACTTTGACAGCTGGCTGAGCTGTCCTTCAACTGCAGCCCATTTTTCTTGCTAGACAGCAAAGGGAAATCTGCCAAAGACAGACAAATTTTACCATTGCATTCATGTTATTTTTGCTTTAAGTAAAGTTTGCAGTTAACGAATGAGAGCAAAAAAGAGTCATCTGGCTATAGCTTTACCCTGAACAGCTTAATTAAAATAATGGAGCTTATATCCTCACTCGCATATTTGCACACTACACCAAATACATGTTGACATTTTCAGAAGTGAGCCTGAATTTCTTTCTTTTGGCTGAAAGAAGCAGCTCAAGAGTTTCAGGAAGCTATCTGAAAACTCAGTCCTCTTTTGATCTCTGAAAGCACCTTAAAAACAGAGGCAGTCAAAATAATAAGCTACTTTTGRAGCTTTGGTTACTTCTGAGAAATGAAGAAAAACAGATGACTCATGCAAACATTGTCTACCAGAATGAGAAAGAAGTAAGAAATGTAACTGTCTATGGGCAGCAAGGCCAGAATTAATCTTACAGCCTCCATTATAAGCCAGGGTAACGAGTAGCGGGCTGAGGGCTCTTGTACACTCGAGCAAAGTTATTTAAKTGCTAAAGGCCTTGAACCAAAACTAGAAAAGACTTACACATGCTGAAAGAAAGAGTTGGTAGGTAACTTGTACCTGAATGGAGTTAGCAGAGCTCACTAATATTTGTGTGTGTGAGAATCTAACAGAATAAATCATCTTTGAACAAAGCAAAAATATTCTTTAGTCAAGATATTACCATGCCAAGCTTTACCATGGCAAGTATAATTACAACTGAATTATTAACTCTAAAATGCAACTATTAATTCCAAAACCCCAAAAGGTTCACAATGTAAACTCTAGTTCTTCTATATGGAGATTAAAAGCTACGTAAGAGCAAAAGCTACACAGCAGGGACAGAGTACATGAGGGTGCAGTGAAGCAGGAAAATGACCTACAGTTCTTGCATGCGGACTCAGAGAAGCAAAGGAAAAGAGGACGAGTTTCCTTTTGCCTAAATATCTCACCTGTTTGTTTCCAAACATGATGAAATTTGCTATGTTAAATCAAGAACTGAGGAATGTGCTGAGCTGGAATTCGTCAAGAGGCCTCCAGCAGGGACCAGCAGAAAGAGGCTGAACTAAGACACATTCAATATTTGTTACCCACATAAGAGGGATACCACAATTCTGATCAGCTCCCATTTTTGCTTTCTAAATATTTTAGCAGGAAAATAAATAAATTATATAAATTCGCAGGAAAAAAAACCAAAACAAAAACTTCAAATAATTTCAGATACCACACTGAGAAAGTCCCACAACGGTTCTCTAAGAAAATAGGATCAAATCTGAGATACTCCATCTTTACTTTCGTGGGTTATCTCTTCCCCAATTCTCATTCCCTAATGTGAAAGCAACCCCTCACTCCGGTGCTTCCTTTCTCACTTGCGACACTTCCGAAGCGGCTTGTRGCGTCCTGATCTTCCTCCCCAACGCACAGAGTGCCCCGCTAACATCGGGGGGCTCTGGCACTGTACAAGTTTCTGAGTTTTACTGTAATTCAAATAATAAATACTTTGTAATTCATCTTTTGTTGTGATTCATTTGYGGTGGGTAACTCTGTTCCTTGATGATAAAAATCCTCCTGCAGCTCCTGAAATTGTTCTGTCCAGAGCCCTGCTCTTGGCTCTGCAAGTGAGAGCTCTCCTGGGCGCTGTTAGTGAAACCAGGGAGAGAAGCAGCATCCAGGTGAGACCTCTCTATTCCCACATGTAACAGAGGAAATTGGCTTTTTCCTCTGTGCTGTTTGGATTTCCTTATAGCAAACTGAGCCATGGGAAAATAAGAGAATCCAGCATTCAAAAAACAAAAACAAAAAATGTTACCTGTATAAATGACCCACGTGATTTYGATTTGGTCCACTAAAGCACTTTGCTTCCTAACATGGACAAATASAGCTGCTCAGCACGCTGAAGGGAAATCCAGCCACTTCAGCAGTGACAACCATAATGCTGGTAAAGGCTTAAATCCCACAGCTCGGGCTTCCACAGGAGAATTGCGCGTGTCTGTATGGAAAAACTGCTYCCCACTAAAACCCTCTTGGATGTGTGTTAGCTACAAAGACTGGGCTTGTGCATACAACATCAGCTAGCATAATGTCACAGTTTGCTGTCTTTCAGAGAGATACACTGATTTATTCCCATCAAGACTCTGAACCTGTATTTGCAGCTTCACGCATTCAAAAACATGATTTTTTTTTAATTCCTTAGGGTATTATCAAAATCTTCCAGGCACAAAAACTATTTGTGATGACCAATAATTAACAACTKAAGTGTAAAATTCTCTGTATCTGAGAGACAGCGGATTAAATGTTTTGAAGAGTAATATCTTGCTCTAAATCTTTCAGTCAATACAAAAAAATTACACTGATTTCCTGGCTCTGTATCTAGTGCTATTTATGAAACATGTGTGTCTGGGGAAATAAGCCCGAAAAGGAGACAGATTTTTCTTCAGTGACTGATGATCATATGAATTCTTCTAACCAAATATTAAGTGGATTATATATAGAAACGAAGCCTTACAGAGTTCCTCCCAGAAAGGAAAAAATGCCTTTATCCTGCTCCCAGCATATGCTGACAGTACTTTGCACCTCATTTTAACAGCATACTTGAGGTTCTGACAAATTCATGCAGTTTGTAACTTCCCTCTCAAAGACCTTTAGCTCCCTCTAGAGATTTTTCAGGAGCACATGGGAGACTTTTAAAAAAYGAAGGGGAAAAAATCAAACATTTAACCAAGTAATATACTTGCTGAGAACAAGTCAAAAATGAATTAAGAGTTACTCCCGATCTTTTCTCCTTTCCTCTCTCACACTCTGCCWTTCTTTTTCAAACCTGGATCACTTAAGGCAAGACTATATCTTTAAGCCTCTGCTGAAACCATGGCACGATGTTTAAACCCATCCCCAAATGCTTTACAGTGCTCRGAGGCAGTCTTGACCTTATGTGCACGCAAGAGCGACTTTTTTAGAGGCATCTCTGCTGCTGGCGCCGCGAGTGGCTCAGTGCCCGGGCAGCCCTGCCTGGGGTTCCAGGAAAATTACTAACATTATGCTCAAAATATTATATCCATTGCTGAGCCTCATCAAAAGCCATCAGTGAGGAAGGAGGGAAAGAAGTTAAATGCARCCTGATGGGTTTCTGCCCATTTGACCAGGAATAAGACAAATGCTCAGCAGCCAGTGGTCCTGGGTCCCTCCTGCAGCCTCTCCTGGCCACCCTGTGTCCTCTCTGAACTTCAAACTGGCTTGGGGCAGGCATCTTCAAATTGCAGGGCTCACATAAAAGCGAGCACAGACCTGTGTTGTAATTAGTTTCTGTCATCCCTACAGAAAAGACCAAATCGTAGGGAGTTGTTAATTTGTCATTGAATCACTGGCGGATTTACTTAATGGCTTGTTCTCTGGGCATTACAACAGCAAAAGAATAGGAAAACGTGGTAAATATTAAACATGGACATAGAGATGATCTTATTCAGCATAACAATAGGTAATGACCAGAGGGATAATCAGGCAAGAAGGGAACTTGCTCTTTTCAGGAAAAGAAAGTGGAAAAAAAGTATTTGTTGCATTTTAGATCTCTATTTCCTCTTCTAATGACCCAACTATACAAAATTTGGAAAGAAAGAGAAGAAACAGGCATCTGAGAGAAAGAAAAATAGCACATGGTACGAACATAAGATACAATTACTCCTCAGGCTTTACTCACTCATTTGGATTTTCCTTCTCCAATTCTGATACTTGTTTAATGCAGAGGAGTGAAAACTGTTGGCTCTCTGTAGTGCTGGGCAGAAACAGAAAAGAGGCATACTCAGCTAATCTAGCAAAACTGATCAAGCAAATACAGCAAAAAGAAAGGGGGGGGTGAGCCATCGCGTAGGAGCGTGCGAGGAAACGCTGGACAGCAATAGCACCCCCAGGGACGTCCCTGCGGAGGCCCCGGCTTGCGCAGCGCCCGCTCCCGACCGCCCCAGCCCCACTCCCACCCGTGGTCGCGATACCCCCGGGAAAGAAAATCCCAGGAAGGCACAGAGCTCAAAAGCTATTAAAATGACATAAAACTTCCGTCTTCATTCTCCGCTTCTCATTCACCTCCAGGGTCACACACTGCCAGAGCCTCTAGCAAAACCATGGGATAACAGGACTTGCTCCAATAACTTACTTCCTCGTGCAAAATTTTGAATTCCCCTTCAGCCGTCACTTGAGGTAGGTGCATTTAAAACCGTGGCCGCTTAACCACAAGGTGGCAACGCTCATCCGCAAGCGGCAGCCCCGGGCCCGGCCGGCCCCGGCGAAGGAGGGCCTGAGGCGGGGCGAGGYGCAGCGCCCCGCCGGAGGCCCCCCGAAAGCACCTGCGACCCCCGGCCGGGGGCACCCGGGCCTCCCCGCGCTGGTCGCGCCACTGCCATCGCGCTCGCGCGCGTCTGCACCAGCATCGCGCGGAGGGCAAAAGCAGAATCCAGGAGGACAGATTATTTTTGGTTTTGCTCATGTGTTTTTAAAAACAAAGCAATCCTTCCCACGCTCCRGCCCCCTAAAAATAAACGTTCAAGTAGGCATGTGCTAGAACAGGTGCCCAAAAAAGAGTTACTGCAGCTCTCCTCACTTATTGCCCAAAGGACATTGTCTCTGTTCTCAGGTAAACCAGCAAGAGGAGAAAGGGAGGTGAGGGACAGCAGAGTGGGCAGGCAGAGGAGAACGAGCTAGGCAGGGACGCGATCATGCAGCTGCGGGAGGATGCAGAGTAAGAGACCAGATGCTTGTGAAGGGATCCAGATAGCCTGGTGGCACGGTGGAGAGCAAGGTGACCTTAGCAGCTGCCGGTGGGGACAGCATGAAGCTATGGAAGAATAAAATACTTCAGTCAGCCCCCTGGGGTCACATGCTGCTGGGCACACTTGGTGGGTCTGCCGTTGCCCTTCTTTGCACTAAACAAGGCCTCTTTATTCAAAGGCCAATTTAAACAACTGCATGAAATCCCCTCTTTTCTGTTGGGATTAAAAATGCATATATAGATGTGGGGGTGGTGGGCGGGAAGTGGGAAGAGACGAATGCTAGTGGCTTTTATTTTCAGTAAAACTATTTTTCAGGAGTTCTTCTGTGGCTAAAGGCCAGCCTGGCAGAAGGCACCTCGCAGGAGGGGAGGCTGGTCAGCTCTGTACAACAGCCCTTTCAGCAGCTTCTCTGCGTTGCCTCACGGACAGACCAAGGCAGTTTGCGTGAGGACAAATCAAAGGACTTGGGCACTTCACACGGGGAAAAAACAACAGAGCCAGAGCCTGGCAAAGCTCTGAAGGAGCTTTCTGAAACAAAAATTCACCATAGCTTCAAAACACCACTCTGCCGTCGTAAAACGTGATAGTCCTCCCCGTGCTTCCTGCAAGCGCTCTTCGTTGGTGCTGCCTGTAGCACGTCTTTCAGTGCTCGCTTTCTCAAACTCCAGAAAGGAGTTTCTCTGTGGAGGCAGACCACCTCTCGCTGCCTCCCCACTAGTGATAGCCTTTCCTGGTTCTGTTTTTAGTGGATACAAACATTTCCAGCTGCTACTGATCTAAATATAAATTGAACTGAGTGGAGCTCTCCAGTGCTTCCCAAAATTACTCTTGCTTAGGCAACACCGCGCATATTGCATAGGCTGCCAATGACGTCCAAGAGTTTTACCAGCAGGGAAATCAAGTTAAGCCCGGGTCAGAACCGTTCCCGGCAGCCCGGTGTTACCGAAGCGCGGCCTGTTTCAGGGCAGCCGCGCGGGGCGGATACGGGTCTGGCGGCCGCGAGACTGCACGTTTCTAAGAAACGAACTGCTCAGCGGGGCCTYGAAACAAACATTTCGCCACAGCATTTTAATACAGCCAGACCCGAGCGAGCCCCGTCCTTCGGAGGGCAGCGATCAGCGAAGCGGCGAGGACGGAGCCCGTCCGGGTGCTACAGCACCGCGAGGGCAGAAACCCCCGAGCGTGAAGGCAGCAGCGCCGACAGCGCCAGCAGCTGCCTCCACTCCGAAACCTCCTCGGCGCGCCGGCCTTGGGCTCCGTCGTCGGGGCACCCCCGGCCGGGTCGGTGCTTACCATCAGTGACTTTGGACGTTTTAGAGCCTTCCCGCGCCGCGGCGGAGGTGCCGGCCAGCGCGGCCCCCTTTCCCGTGGGGCTTGCGGGGGCCGGGGGCCCTTCGCCCRCCTCCGGGCTCAACCAGTCACCGCTGACATCGGGCTCCAGCTCAGAGCTGCAAAAGGAAAAAAAAAAAAGGAGGGAGAGACAGGCAGAGGAACGGGAAGCACAGGCGCTTCCAAGGCCGTGATCGGTCCAGAAGCAAGGTGCAGCGGGCGACAGCCCGTCCTCTTTCACGGGTTTAGAAAGGAAACTTGCCTGCAGTAAGGAACTAGCAGGAAGACAGGCCRTGGGGTGATGGGTAAACGCAGTCTGATCACAAGAGGGAGCATCGGGCCAGGGTGAAGCACGAATACGTCCCTGGTGTTAACCTGGCATTTTGCCCAGAAAATTTTAGCTTAAAAGATGGTRTAAAACGGAGAAGCAGGGTTTCAGCACATCTGCTTGTCCGTGGAGTTTCGGGAGGCCACGGCTGCTTCGCTGGGCAGCTTCCTCGAGGAGGGCTGCTCGGGGGCCTCCTTCGGCGGGAGCGCGCCGGCCCCCGCGGCCGCGCGGCCCCGCTCCCGGGCGGCCTCCGCCCGGGAGCTGAGCGTGGTTATCGCTGCGTCCTGCCTCACTGCCCATTTGGGAGCGGGGATCAACTCCTGCTTCGCACAGGCAACGGCGCCCGGCACGCTGCCCAAGGCGGACGAGGACACGGAGCTGCTCTGAGGGGCCGTCCGTGCAGCACCGCGMGGACCCGAGAAGGCAGAGGCGAGGCAGGTAAGGCAGCGACGCAGGGATGCAAAGCTCTCACTGCATACGGCAGTTTGGGGGACCTATCCCAGAAATGAGAAATTGCCCAGAATCACCCATTTCAGAGCCTGAGATGACGGATCTCCCTCAGCTACAGTCCTGAACCCGTTCCCGGGCACTGCAGGCCAGGCGGGATGTGGATAAGGAGAGAGCATGGAGGAGAGCCACGAGAACGTGGCCAGGGAAACAGCACTCTGGAAAAAAGTTGGAAAAAATTGTAGACCTTTGTCTAGAGGTGAAAAGACTGAAGGAAGACATGTGAACAGTCTTCAAATAGGCAAAGAGTACYGATTAAAAAACCCATCAACACCATCACCGCACACGCACAAGCCCTTCCACGTCCAGCAAGCCACTGGAARTGTTTTTAACAAACAAAGTACCACAGCTGATCAGAGACAAAATTCAGAATGAACCTCCTTCCTTAAATGTAACTAAAAACACACTGGACAAACATCTACCTAGAACGACATACACATTACRATCTTGCCGCTGGGCAGAAAAATGACCGTCTGAGGTGATTATAGTCTTTTCACCAAAAATAATGGGGTTTCTTTYGCCTCCAAAGGCCAACTAGGGGCAGCACGTACTTTCAGGCCTTCCAACGTGAGTACGGTGCCACCATCCAACTCAGCTTATTTTTAATGCAAACAATAAYGCTAACCTAAACCACAGATTTATTGTGGTGATTAGCAGCTCTCCCTTAAAAAGACAAGCTTACGCAGTGAGTAGTCCTGCTGGCGTGACAGGAGACAGCTCTTTCATGTTTAAATGACGTTGCCCCATAGAAAGTAAAGGTTTATTATAGCAGCCGTAGGAGGCAACCCGGGGAGGAAGACGCGCTCGGGAGAGGCGCTGGCTGCGCACCACGGCCGTGCAGCCAGCGCTCAGGCGAGATCGCTCCGGCCGGCGCGGGGCGGCTGCGCGCTTGTGACGGCCGACTTCTGCTCCCGCCGCGCGCCGGCTGGCTGCGGAGCCAGGCCAGGCGCTGCCTGCGGACGGCTCGGCGCCAGCACGAGCGCCACTCTGCCCCCCTGCTTGACCCGCGCCKAACCAGCGCTGCCGGAGAGCTGGTGATCAGCGATTCCCCGTTAACGACGAGGGCAACGCAGCGTCGGATCCCGTCCCGCAGCAGCGCTGGTTCAGCGCTGCGTTAAGTTTCACCGCTAACACACGCTTTGCAGGTGTCTTTCGAACTGCGCTGTGCAGCGCTCGGGGAAGCTTTGGAAAGGACGTACCTGAACCTCCCTCCTCCCTCCCGCTCCAGGGGCGAGGACCAGCGGGGGCAGAGCCCTCTCCTCACCCGGGCACCCGCTCCGACGCGGCAGAGAGTCTGGACTCGGCAGACAGAGTACAAGAAACTATTCGCTTTACGTAAATATAGGTAAATAGACAGATAGCTAGATAACTGTGTATTTTTCAGCCTGCGAGAGCGGAGATCGTTTGTGCGCTGCGAGACGCCACGCGCCGGGAAGAGAAACGCCGCCCGTAGCGCTCCCCCCGCGGGTTTCGCTCGGCCGGCCGGCACCGCGGCGCGCGCCCTGCCCTCGGCCCGCGGCTCCTCGCCCACGAGCGCCTCGCGCCGCAGCCAGCAGGCTGCTTCACGCGGCGGCCGCTCGTCCCGCCTCGCCCAGCGCCCCGCAGCCAGACCGACCGACGGACGGACGGACGCACGCACGCACGCCGCTGGCCCTCGGCGAGTCGCCGGCCCGCTGGGGAAGTACTGAAGTACAGAATATTCTGCCCAGAAAGTTAACATATCCAAATCCGCACACAGAAATCAYGCTTCCTTCTCTAACTCTCCGAAGGTCATTGGATTTCAAACGTCTTCAGAGCGGGAAGACCACGAAGGCCCCGAGGCACAGCTGGGGCGCGGAGTGGTGCACCGGTACCCAAGGCAGGAGGCGGCCACGGTGCAGGAGGCACCTTTGGCCGTATCACATCCTCAACGCTGTTGGATGTGACAACAAGAATCCATCCTCTAACCTCAAYGCTGTCTCATTTTATTTCCTTTTTTAACAAACAGCTGAACTTGGGCTGTTCAGGGTAATGTTTTTCTCTCTGACTCAGGCTGCTGTGTGGGATGCAGACATTTGAAGATTTCCTGTAAAGTGAGTCATATGCCTGGTGGGATTTATGGCCACAGTAAAGAATAATTGTCTTCCTGAGGTTTTTTTCTGTTTTTCCCCATTTGTGAGTATATTTTACATTATAYTTTGATATACTTTTGCTTAGCATTCCAGAGACAGCCAGGCCAACGGGTTTTTTTTGTTTTTTAAACAGGCTTATCTATACATGAAAGTACCTGCTTGCATCGCTGGTTACCATGACTCGAATAGCGAGAAGGTTGTGCTCGGCCATCTCTTCCTCGGGGATGACCCTCACGGGGGCCCAGTCGGGGCAGGGGGCCGCGAGCCAGCCGCCCGTGGCACGGCGCCCAGGGACGCTCTTGGCCTTCTTCGGGGAGGTGGGCTCCTCCGCCGCCTGCCAGCTCCAGCCTAGAAAAAGCACAAGGGCGATTACACAGCATTAAGGCGAGCCCAGGCAATAGAGACAGTGGAAAAGACGCAGTGTGCCCAGCCCCTGGGCCGCCACCAGCATTTCTGGGCCACCACTTGGAGGTCCTTGCTGCCTCGGGCACGAGGCCACTGCAACGTTAGGGGCGGCCTGAGCTTGTATATGGACGCGCTCTTGGTTTTGYGTGGTGCGACAGCCACCAGGCAGCATGACTAATAGCAGTGAAGAGCCACGTGCGAGCCCCACGAGCGATGGCTTGCAGTCTCTCTTCAGGCCCTTGCTGTAGCTGCACGTGTCAGTGAGCCGGTGGACCAAGCTTGTCTGGTGGCTTAAACTTCAGCCTTTTATTGCAAGCTTAGGTTATTTCTGCGTATTTATGGCAAAATACAAGCAGTGAGCTGGGAAAAGAAGAAAAAACCAGTAGTTAAGCAGCATGATTCCTGGGCTTTGCACTTAGCAAATGAAGTCCAAGTCCCCCAGCACGTGCCAGGTAATGCAGACAGAAATGGAGCGAGGTGATCATATCTCCTGTTAAATCCTTAACTTTCTTATGGGCAGCCTCAACTATCCATAACCTGCCCAGCACAAGCAAGGCACCAACAGAGCCAGTCCCACTACGCTCCAGCAGAATGGACAAACGCATGGGTGGACGAGCACGGCCTTGCCTGGCTTCCCTCCCACCGTCCGCTGCTTTTGCTACGTTTAACTTAATACTGTTGCTTCCAATTTATATCTGCAAAAGTGTGTGTGTGGGGGGAGAGGGGGAAATCAGACCTGAGAYATGTTATCTCATGTGTTAAAGCAAACTATCTATGAAGCATCTATTAAGCAACTCCTCTTTGACTTGCAGCTCCTCCATGCACTGCAGGAATTCGYTCATTGCCCACCTTCCACCTTGCAAGGGTTTTTAACTCAAACGTTCGGTACTTCCATGGGTTGAACACAGAAAGCAAACTAGTCAAGAGCAAGCATGACCCAGGCAAAGGGACACGTCAGCAGGATTTAATGCAGTCAGTGTTTATGGCTCCTCTTTGCCCRTAACCACCGCAGCTGCCCCAGGGCCCCTTTGTGCGGCTCTTCAGCTGTGCGCAAGCACGCTCGCAGCCGGGCGCAGATCCGGCCGGTGCCYGGGCGCACATCCTACGCTGCTCCGAGGTCGAGCCCCCACCTCGGCACGTCGCTCGGCCCCTCCATCGCCGCCTCCCGCTGGTGCCACTTCTGTTGAGCTGTGCGCTCGCTCAACACCAGCCGTGGTGGCACAGCCATGCCTTCACCTCGCACAATTTGCTTCCAGCCTCCACCAGAAAAAGAAAACTGATGTTCTTAGCTTGTACACTTCCTTCAGGCTTTTTTTTTGTGCCAAAGTCCTAGCCACATTAAGGAAAAATGCTTTACAAATACAACTYTTGATTTGACCAGATTAAGTTCCCTTACTTGCACTCACAGCCTGAATAAAATAGTTTAGCAGTGATTTTTATAGTAGTCTTATTGACTTAGCATTTCTGAAGCAGCAAAGCATCTCACACTTACCAAAGYGCTGTGCTGAGCTCTGGTTTTTCAAGCTCCATAAAACCAATATATTTTCATGGCTTGAAAACTCTGAATGCTTCATTGCTGGTGAGCTATTTTTTTAAATTCTTTTAATTCTACAGACAATAAACCAAAGAGGCAAAAGAGGCTTTCTGCTTCTAAAGAACAAGACGCTCCCAGCTGAAAACGTACATTGACGCCCCGTTTCTCCCGGGGCACTCACACCGCTGCCTGCCTGCCTGGCCCCGAGGCGCTTTCCCGGCCCCGGCCGCTGCGGACATCCCTCTCGCGGAGACAGGGACCGGGGCAAAATCTTTCCGGCAGCGACTGCCTTGTCCCCAGAGCTGCCGCCGGCGCGCTCAGGCCGCTGCCGCTCTCCAGGTGCAAAATAAAAGGAAGCGTGGGAAGCCAGTTAGATAAAACGCAAGTCCTTCAGAGCACCAGCTAACTCGACCCTCAAAAGATACTGTGCTCCTATGAAAACCACAGCAAACAAAAAATTGTCGCGACCTGAGCGTAAACTCTGTACCCACAACTGCAGCAAGCGCAGCCGGAGGTGACCGCCGGGGCGGAGGGGAGGTTTGCTGCTACTTCAGTGCCCACCATTTGTTCGGTGAAGTCTGCCGAACAGAGGCAGTTTTGCCATTTGCTTTTACACTCCAAATGCATTTCCTCGCCTGTCCCCCATATTAATGGATTTTTCCCCCACACAGTAACAGGAAAGAGGAGAAAAATGCCTTTATGACTATCAGAAGGGCAGCCGTGAAGCACCCCCTGCCCCCAGAGGGGCGGACAGGCACAGTTGCCAGCGCCGTTTCTGCATGCGAACCGATTGCAAGTTTCTGCAATGGCCCTTTGCACCATCCAGCTTTTAAACCATCCCAGATGTAACAGAAACAGGGCTGGGGAAGGACCTCAGGGTGCCGTCTGGGCCCCACCGCGTCTGAGGCACCATCAGCTTTAGAGAGTTACATTTCTGTGACTTTTCTTTTTTAAAGGTGTCTTGGGTGCCCTTCGAGCCCTGCAGGCAGGAGTTGACTTTCTGAGGAAGCGGCCTTACCACTATCCCCTCGCTTCTTTGCTCAGAGACAGGAAACGGGCCTTGCTGCTGTTCGCCAAACGGGACGGGGCACGCGGCTGGACCAAGCTCATCCGGGACGGCACGGGCAGCCTGCGACGCCGCAGCGACCGCCGCGGTCAGGCTTCCTCTCCCGGACAGCAACATCTGCTGCTAGAAGCTAAAGGACCGACTCAGAGGAATCGAGCTTTAGAAGATAAACACACACACAAGGCAAAAGCTAAAGAGGCATCCGGTTTCTGGAGCAGATGGGGGCACAGCCCCCAATTTCCTGCTGATACAAAGCAGTGCGGTGCCACTGACCTACGCGGGGCAGCACCAGATCTTATCAGGGGAGAACTGCGTCTTCAGGAAACAGTCACTCAAAATAGCATTCACTTACGGCCTTACTTCCTCCCAGCGCACACTCGCTCCCGACGCCCTGCTATCTCATGTTTCGGCACGCTGAAGAAGTCTAGCTGTGAGCATGCACTCTCGCAGTCACGGTCCGGACTGGAGGTCTCGCTAATCCTTTGCCAAAATGTTTAAATAATTTACCCATGAGGATAWGGACACGCTGAGCAGCGGGAAGGCGTTAATCGTATGGTAGCAGTCAGCAAACCAAATCTGCTAGGAGAGTAGGACTGCACAGGCGGGCAGTACGCGCCAGGAGCATCTAGCAACGCGCCGCGGGCCAGCGAAAGCCAAAAACACCCCAATGACTGACTTGTCTTAGCGCATTCTAGGCGGCCAGTTCCTGACCCAGGCAATAAAAAGGAGCCGAGGCGCCGACGTGCTCATTTCCAAGCCCCGCCGTGTCCTTCGGCTGCGGAGGCGCCCGCTCAGCTGTGCTTGGAAGCGCGCAGCCCGCGCTGCCAGCTACTCGTTTGCTTTCTACAATTACCCAATGGGAACCTGCTGTCCCGAAAACTTGGTGAGAAGATTAAGAGAACTTTAGTTTTCCATTCCTTAAATTGCTGTTAATCTCCCCGTCTTAGTAACTGGAAGGAACTGAACATGCCTGAAATGGCATGCTGTATACTGCTTGTGCGTGGTGGGGGGGACCACCCTTTGAGAAACGCGTTGCCTGCCCAGCCAAAGACTGGAGTGAGTTTGTTCACTTCAGTGCCAGTGTCTGGAGCCCATTAGGACAAAACGGAGGTTTTTTCCCAGTTCAGGTAAGCTTAGGTGACTTGGGTTCAGTTCCTCAGATACACATTTCCCTGAACAAAAATGAACRAGTTATTTCAGTGGCATTTTCCAAAGGATCTGAACACCCACATYTTATTAAATTCAGGGAAGGATGGGGGGATTAAGATTGGGACTACACTGTCCATGTTCATAACAGCGCTACCAAYGCTCCCTCCTTTCCCTGGGTGGCCGGAAGAAAGGGCCGCTCGCGGCTTTTGGAAGCAGCCCACGATGCTGAGCTACAGCTAGAAAACGCAACGCAGRGAACCAAAGTCCTCTCACAAAGAAAAGATTTCACAAAGCTTTTTACAATGCAGATCAATGCTCACATACTGCTGTACTCACTTCAGCAGTAATGATTCTGAAATGTGAAACGTTTGCGTAATAACCTTTGTGCTGATTTCTGGGGGTTCGTGTCCTGAAGCAGCACTRCAGTTCATGCACAAGCTCTAAGAGCTGCTTCTTCAATGCCAAGTGTCTCTCTTTAGTTTAAGCCTTCCTAATCAGAGCCCTCAACTGACTCACATTGCGAGTAAATAGCACAGCTTTATTTTTTTAAGTGGTAGAGTTTAGCTGCTTGCAGTTAATTAAACAATAGTAAAATAGTCAGTGATTTAAAYGGAACAACTCTGTATTCATCCAACCCTCCCACTCAAACACCATGAAAAATTTGGATAAACAATTTCTCCTTTGTCTATATCTAAAAACCACTTCGGCATCATCRCACTGGGAGAGAAACAACTGTTTTCCTTACAGTCAAGGGATTTAGCAAAACTGTGCTGCAGCGGAGCAGTAYTCCCGCAGCCTGCTCCGCAGCGCTCACGGCCGGACTGGGGCCTGCCCTGGCATCGGGGTGCTCAAAACCCGCCCCACGCGCAGCCTCGGCCAGCGGCCCACACAGACCCCCTCACAGATCCCGATCTCTTTCCAACAGAAAGCACTTTTATTCCCCCAAGTTTTCTCTATCCGGTACTCCTCCAGCGGCTGAGCAGGCTGGTGCGTGCAGGGGAGCACGCGCAGAGGAGTCGGGAAGACAACAAACTCACCCGAGCCCACGGGTGCCATGGCTGGGCTGCATGCCGGACGTACGGTTAGAAGCCAGGGCCCCAGCTTTTCAAAATCCTTCAGCCTCTATTACACAGGCTCAAGGTAGCTTTACATTAGCAAAAAGCATGCAAATCCACTGTGGTTTCCTGCTCAGTGAAAAATTTCTGCAACTATGCTTCTGTCAATGACAGGCTTGAAAAGATTTAAGAGCTTACAGAATGATATCCAGTCAAGCCAAAGCCATGATCTAAAAAGAGTTTTTGCCTTTTTTATTTATTTTTTAAGAGTATCCTTGGTGCTCTGGCTATGTTTTCTAAGGTCTAGCAAGCGGCTGGAGCTGCTGTGGCTCTCCCGCGCTGGCTGGGGAGGGCAGAGCCTGTGCAGGGCAGAACAGCCTGCAGAGACCGCGCTGGATGCGGAGCTGTAGCCTGCAGCCACAGGAGCACTACACACCGTCCACAGGCCCAGGAACAAGGGTGGAGAAATCCCTCCACATGTGGGACTCGGGACTCAGAGGTCTCAAGTGCTTTTGCAATATCTCACCTGCACCACCTCGCACGGCGAGCATGGCCGTGCTCCACTGAACCACCCTGCTAAAAAGCTCCAGCTTAGATTTTGGAAAGGAAAAATTAAATATTTAAGAGCTGTTTGCTTCCCTACCATGACTAATAAATTGCTAAGGAAGAGCCTGACACCAAGCATGCTCTCTGTATATTGAAGAACAGGTAAATGCATCATCCCGTCCTTCCTTCCTCCTAGAAGCTGAACGCCGCCAGAGCCCCGCTGCGCCCCGAGCCGGGCAAGGCTGCACGGCAGGATCGCCCGCCCAGCGGGGGAAACCGAACACGTCCCCTTGCAGCATCGCACAGACCTGCCTCAGGAGGCTACGGGGCTCCTAACTGCACCCCAAGCTCAGGTCCTGCCATGGCCGAAGCCCGACTTTTCGTCGTGCTCRAGAAACCGCCAGGAACAACTTTTTCATTGAAAACGGACTCTCGTCAAAGCAGAAACGCAGTTACTGCAACCAAGACCCAGCGCCTGACACCTGCCCACCGCAGGGTCGCCCGTCTGTCCCCTCGCGCCCGCTCCCCGCACCAGCCGCTTCCACGCCGCGGAGCCCAGCGGGCGCCCGTGGGGCGGCCCGCGGCTGCCCGGCGAAGCGGGGCCGGGGGGCCTGCTCCAAGCGCCGGCGGGAGCGCGCCTCCCCGAGGCGTCCACCACCCGCYTCACAGCGGCCGCTCCTAAACCCAGGCACCAGGCACAGCCGGGGAACCGCAGCGGGCTGCGCGCGACTCCCGCGTGCCTCCAGGATGGGGCACGGTACCGCATCCACGCGGGCACGCAAAAATTAACGCGGTGATGGAGGAAAAAGCAACTCAGTGAAAAAGTACAGATAAAACGAGACCATATATTTAGGGAAGATTGCTTCTCAGAGGAAAAACTTTATGATAGCACGGTATTTCTATAATTTCAGAACAAATGTATACTTTATCAGAGCAATCTGTGTTAGTCTGGTATATTAATGCACATAATCATTGCGAATTCAGAGTGCAGCTGCAATGGCTTAAAGTCCCTAGAGTGATCAGCAGTTTAGTGTCTGTCAAAATAATATTTTTTTTGCACACAGATCCAAAGCAATAAAAACCTTAGAACAAAAACATGAATTAATACCAGCATAGCAAATGCTGAAACAGCAAATTCAAGAGTACTTCGCTACAGAAACATGCAAATTTCTTTGTACTTTCACGTTTCAAAAGAACATATCAGAAATTCCAGCCATTTGAAATGAGTTTGGAGCCCACCACCTGAGGAGACGAGATCAAAGCCCCTGTTCTTTTTATGTTAACACAGTTCACGAAGAAAAGTCATATTTACATGACTAATATGTATACTTGGACCAAGCATTAATGCATAATGTCTTCTGATCTTCAACATCATCATCTTTCATACAAAAAAATCAAGTTATCTGCAAACATGTCACGTCTTTGAAAGCATAAATACTAACACAGAAATTAAGTGCATTTCAGAACTCAGTGTTTTGATTGGAATGTGAGGAATGAGCGAGCCAGGAGTTGAGTTAAAGCCAATTAGGTAACTAATTGCCATAATGTGGGAAAACACAGACCATAGCCCTTGCTTGAGGTTGGAAAACACAGAGAATCAAATTTCACTAATATTTTACTGCTGTAGCAGTCTAAAAAACCCAGAGGAACAGAAATCACTCCTCTTGGTAGACTTAATCAGTAGTACTCCTCTTGGCAGTACTAGTAGTACTACTTGGTAGAGTAGTACTCCTCTTGGTAGACTTAATCTTGGTAGACTTAAAAACTTTCGGCTGACGTTTGAATTCAAGCRATTTCAAGAAGTGTTGTCTGCACTCTTTTTTCAAGTCAAGTATGTCTAAGAATAGCAATTTTTTTCATTCTAAGTATTAGCATATCRTAATAAAGGAAGGTTGCCTTTAAGTACTCCTGGCATGCTTGGTTTTCCTTAAGAGACACCTAGGCAGGTAGCACTGTGCTGCTTTAAGAATGAAATATTATCTGTCTTTTTGAAAAGTACAGAACCGCGCACATCTTTCTAATACAAGTGGCCACAGCAGGAATGGACAAGGTGGAACCAACCTGAACCAGTACAAAAAGGAGATGAGAGGGAGCAACTCCCAGACCTACCAGATAAAGCAAACATCTCCTCTGTCATTCTAGAGCTCTAAAGGCATCCGTAACATTAGGTAGGCTCTGAACCTTGAAAAGCACTAGCGCTGCCAGGAGACACCAGCATCACCCGCTCCGAAGCTGCAGRTTTTGGGAGGGTCCTAGTCAAGGGCCAGCTCCAGCCTGGCGCAGCAGCCTGCTTGCCTTTCAAGCACACGCCGCCATCCATCCTCACGACATGGAAGGACAAAGCGTCATCGCTTGGTGCACGCGATGTAACAGCACGTGGTGCCAGAGAGCAGTCCCGAGGGACGCGGGACTCCTGAGTCACGTTAGTTAAATTCACAGAGAACTTAACCCACTCTCCGCTTCCTCCAGCGGCGTTACTGGGAACTTAACACTTGCACTGTATCCCGTCTTGCCTACCAGCATTTCATGGCCCAGGCTGTTTACTTCCAGGTGCCYATCCCTCTTCCAATAGGATCTGATAGTGATTTGATTTTTTGGACCTTATGCACCACTACAAGAAATCTAGACTCTAGCATCAGCCCCAACTTTAAGTTACTGTGCAAGGAATAAATGGAACAGTTTGTGAGACAGTGTGAACATCCGATGCATCTCAAAACTTCAGTGCCAAACAAATCATCATCTTCTGTGGACACAAATACCTCTTCTGATGTTTTCATACCACTGCCTCTGTCTAAAAGCAGAGATGACAAAAATCAGCATGCTCTGAAAACTSTAAATTGTGCAAAAAGTAAATTAAGTTTTATCCACACAGCTTTGTCCACTGCAATTAAGGAGCTGCCAAATACTGTTTTAAATGATGTTTGCTGCTCTGTGTTTTCATTATGCAAATCATTTCCTCCTCAGATGGCAAAACTTCTATTGTGGATAGTGGCTTCTTTTGGCAGGAAGGATGGAAAAGCTCATTGAGAATAACATTTGTTGTTCTTAGCAACTTTGTCTCTAACAACACTTCTAAAAAATTCATTTCTATCATTCAAGCAACTCTAGGGAGGCTGTTTGAATTAACTAAAAAAAAAAAAAAATCCCACAATCTTTCCATTATTTAATTGGGACTGCTCTGTCAGGGATTTGTTTTTTTTCCTTGCTTGAAACACAAAGGAAGATATTATAGCTTATGAACTGCAAAATGAGAGAAAAAAAAAAGAGGATATAGAGGAGGAAGGCTAGGAAAGCTGTTTTGGAAAACCTGCTGTTTAAAAAGAATCAAAACACCAGCTTTAAAAACAATGATGAAAATATATATAAAAAAATACAACAGAGCAAAGGAAAGCAAAATAAGTAAATAGAGAGTACCGTTATCAGGTAACAAGTCAGAATTATCCATGGCATCCAAGGATATGTGGAGCTTGCAGACAGCACTCCGGAGGCATCAGCAATGATAGAGCTTTACCCGAAATCACCACCTGATTTTTCTGAACCCAATGCAAGACCTCAAACATAGCATTTAACATAGCATGACTACTATGACACTTGTTAGTACGTAAAATAAAAACATAAGGAAAAGTAACAGAAGTCAAAGAGAAGAGGTCAAGTGTCACTTTTGTATGCAATGCAAGCAACCTCCAAGGTCATCAACACCAACTTATTTCTCCCAGGAAGAATAAATCCCAGCACCAGACGCCTCCTGATCTGAAGTGGATGGGGTAGCTTGTGCAGTATCTACAGGTCAAGGACCCAAAAGCCCTTTCAAAACACACACGCGTGACAGTAACATGACAGGAAAGCTCAGTGGGCCTTTGGGTTAGCCCCAGCAATGACACCTCGACAGCATCCATCAGCAGAGGAATTTGTGAAATGAGTATGAAGTGACTATTATCAAGTTTGTCTTCAGAATGTATTTTTAAAAGGAAGAGATGAAACAAGGAGACTTATAAAGAACTACATTTATTTTCGTTTACAGCAAATACCATAAATAAAGCTAAAACAATTTTCACTGTGTGCAAAATACATAATTTCCATGTGAAAATTTAAATACAGAGTTAAAAATTAATAGAAGTATTCAATAAGATTATAAAGTAGGATGAAAACAGAAGTKTTTGGAGAAGGAGGACAGAGTCCTCCCTGGCCAGGAAGAACTAGGAAGACTCTGAAACAGAGGATAAAAAGAACAAACAAAACAAAAACACACAGCAACAAAAAGTGACTTGAAATGGCAGACCTTTACGTCACAGTCTTCATCTCMAAGCATGCTGAATTTAGCATCAAAACACCCTAGCCCTAAAATATACCCAAAGTCGTGTCCTAGTCATTTGTGCGGGACGTGATGCTTGCTTAACATACAGGGCRGCTCCTGCCTGTGGGCATGGCAAGGGGGCCTCCACAGCCATTTTAGCATACCCACACCAATAAACACTATTGCCTTGCTCGCACGAGCATCCAGGTCAGCAAACTGACCGAGTCGGGTGCGTGGAGCGGGTGGATTAGCAGCAGGTGTTGGTCACCTCCAGGGAATCGCGGCTCCGAGCCGTTCCCCTCCGGAAGGGGCCCTCCACGGGGACGCCTGCGCCACGACCATTGCGACCCAAACCTACCCGCGTTCCCCAGCCCCACTGAGCCCTTGGTTCTTGCTTGGGCTTGTTTCCCCTTTTAGATTGTCAGCATGTGGTTACACATCACTGGGATTTATATATAAATACAGATAAAATAATCTCAATTTTTTTGTGGAGAGCACTGGCGACGTCTCATGCAAGACAAAACCATTAATCAAAATGGCAAACGGGGCCCAGTTACAGTTGGTATTAGTTAACAAAACAATTCAAACCCAAACACACTCTGGTTATATAAACTTGGCATTTTAATATTAAGGAAGTAAAAATAGCATGCACATCTATTTCTGTTAAGCCTGTCTTAATATGTTACTTGGGGTGAAAGAACAGTATTCGCATTGCACTGGCTACTTTTTTTTTCTCCTCCTCAAAAGTATAATTTTGCATCACACTTTTTCACTGTGAGAGTGCTTAGAAAGCCCCGCACTCCTCAGACTCTGCTGGGCTCATCCAGTATTTGAGCGCAGCCCAAGTCGGTGCTCACGCCAACCAGGAGAGTCAGCTGGCTCTTGTCCTGACCCAGATTTAAGTCTTCCCTTCAAAACTTTAAAGGAAATAAGGCTTTTCTGATGAGAAACAATTCACTTGCCTAAGGTACCTTAAAGGCACAAGGGAGCACATGCAGAGACACAGAGGAGGGGAAACATGTCTCTACAGAGAGGTAAGACGGCAGCTTCGCTACGCCTGGAAACCTCGCCCAYCACAGGCTACGGGATCATGCTCAAGCCTCGTCCGTTAATATACCAGACACACACAGTTTGCTCCAAAACGGTCTTAAACACTTGCAACCAAGTGCTCTCAAACAGCAGTGTTAGTCACAGAAAGGCGGCACTGGCAAGCACAAGGATCACCTGAGAGGAGGGAGGCTTCAGCCCGTGAGCGGGCGCAGCGCCGGAGCGACGGAAGGGACTAAGCAACGCGGGAGGTCGGCACAGAGAACGGCAGAAAAGAGATACAGAACTTAGCTTGCTTGTGCAGGGAGCCATCGGAAAGGTTACTTAGGCAGAAAGAAGAATCAGCCAAAATGAAACTGCCTTTTTTTTCATTACATTACGACAAACAGGTATTAATCGTACTAATAGAACTTTAAGACAACRAGATTAAAAAGAACAAAACCAAAAAACCTACCAATTAGATAGATACCAGTGAACAACCTTCAAAACAAAAGCACTTGCAAAAACCCAGGAGAATAGATAATACAATTAACATGCCTGTGGAAAATGTTTAAAGTTACGCAAGCTTTCTTCTCTGAATTCTGTTGTAGAATTTTTTCTTCTATATAAATCTACGTAAAGCCAATACCACCTTTAGCTTTCACCTTCTGCTAGTAAGATTCATTTGCTTTAAGTTCGTGGGCTAACAAAGATTTCCAGGTTTCTTGCTACTTCCCCATTTTCTGCACATTTACCTTTATGCTCACTCTATTGAAAAGCAGTAATTCCTGACAGCAAACAGCAGGAGCATATTCCAGGAAAAAAGTTCTGAAAGATTGTGCTAGTGACAAACTGCAATAAAAACTGTCRGCAAGTCAAATTTTAAAACTTTACCACTTAAATTTGTTGTGTTGCAAGAGTAACACAGTAAATCACAAGGCAGATTCTTTCCTTTCTAGAGTGAAACAATTACTGTCATTAGCAAATAATTAAAAGGTATACAGTGTCCCAAAGTACAGTTTTTAAAAATGCTTTAAAGAGGTTCAGATACATTCCTCGCATATATACACAGATGCTTACTATGTTATTTTAACAGTCATTGTGCCCTGTCAAAATTCTAGCAAAGTTTTGCTAAATACATGTTTCAGCATTAATGGCGATTTATTTCAAACAAATGCTATGTTATACCTAAACAATTTTCTTAAACCATTTCCTCAAGTTCTGTGTATATACTTGACATTTTCCCCAGAAAATATGTAAGAACTCTAGATTGTGAAATGCTTCATCTTCATAGTTTAAAAAATGAAAATCAAATTAGCTGGAGGAAAAATCCTGTTTCTGTCATTTATTTTACACAGAAAACACATTTCTTTTTAATATTTAACAAGTAAGACCCACTTCAAATGGTCTTTTCCCATGTTATGTTAAAATCAAAAAACTGCACAGCCTTAAGCAGCACAGCCACTTAAGATCACTGGTAGGTGATCCTCAGCTTTGGTACTAACTGAATGCAATGTTATTTCCTGTTATTTTATGGTCTTCTGGCTAGAAGTAAGCGCTACAGAAGCTTTCCATTTTAGGGTATACATATTACCATATTTATGTATTTACCCCTTTGCTGGTTAACTTCTGAATGTAAACATTTAGGCACTTTGGAGTCAGGGAGCGTGCTTACCTCACTGGCTAACTAGGCTGAGAGAAAGCAATCAGGCTTTGGGATGTGGTTGGTGTCTCCTTGCCATTAAATAGCCCTATACCTGCCACTGACGCCTTCTGCTTAAGGTAGACCCTGATGAGAGACACCCAAAAGAAAACTACTTAACAGCTGCTCAAGATAATTCAAGTTCCTCTTCCTGCCATCAGCTTTGCACACTGAAATGAATGGAAGATCCAGCTAAGAAGCAATCTCCTTACAATATGTGTGTACGTTTCTGCTGTTTGTTATGGAGTTAGGGTTGGGGTTCTTTTCATTTTGGGGCTTTTTTTTTTGTTTGTTTTTTTAAGAATTCCAAATGCAGTCGGATCAGTGCCCACCTGGAGGCACAGGTARCAGTGATTTCAGTTAGATATGAGTGCTCCATAACTTGATATTCCCTTAATCAGCCATCTAAGGAGGAAGCTTTCACTTGACGTGTAAGTGATGTCTAATTATACTACTAGTTTCTTTGACTCAAAAGTTTAATCAAGCCTTCACTCAGCTAAGATTTGCTCTTTAAATTTATTTGAAACTTTATATAGATTAGTAGTACAAACTATACCCACTGTTGACAAAGGGTATTACAGGTAAGAAATTTTAAAGGCATGACTAGGAGCAATATATATATATATATATATATATATTAAAAAAAAATCACGCAAGATATAAACCTCATAACCCAGAGCAAAGGGGAAAGCAAGAGAAAAAGGAATGCGCCATATTCAGGTTTCAAAACCCAGTCATTTGTCATAAATATTCCCTAAATGTCTGAAAAAACACACATTCTTTCTTGGTCTAACAAGAAAAAAAAGGGGGAAAAAAAATAAAAAAAAGAAGGGTTTTAAAATGTAAACCCCTCAAAATGGCCTGATCATAGACAGGACAAAAGAGAAAAAAAATACATGTATGTGTGTGTGTATATATATATATATATTTATATATATATATATATCCATAAAACATCCTTCATCAATCTYCAAGTTCTGGAAATGTGTTTGGACACTGCCCTTCATGCTCTTTAACATACAGTACATTTTATATTGAAAATTTTGACTGCATCTAGTTTATATCAGAAGGAAATCTTTGTTCTTTTAAGTTACACAATCAATCACAAAAAGGTTTAAAAAAAACAAAAGCCAAACACCCTCAAAAAAAAAGCAAGGCTGTCAATTTTGAAAATCTGAAAGGCACAACCGAGCAAGGCACACAGAAGAATTCAAACCCTAAAGATTTTTTTCACCCATTCAAGCATGTTTTCAAGTGATAGCTCTGCTTCCCGGTACATGTGAGCAAGTACCTCTAGAAGAGCACAGAGGAACGGCACACCGAGGCTCAAGAGTTCGTACAAATAGGTATAGTTATACGCATTGTCCCTGAAATGAAGGTTGGTAGCGTGCAGAAAACCATGCATCCAGTTAGACAGGCGTCTGGGAATGTCAAGCAGCTCCCGTGTCACCCGAAGGGGCCAGCCTAGCGCTCCCCTAAAGAAGGAAGGCAGGATACCTGGGGACCTGTCCTCTGGACTGCTCGCGGTAGCTAAAGTGCTTTCTGGCGTGGTCTCTGTGGCTTTGCGGTCCTCCTTCTTCCACGCTTCTGTTGCATCCTTATATAAAGCATAAAAAATTGAATATACTTGGAAAAAACAGAAATCCCAGTTTCTGCTACCATTTTCAAGTTATACATGACCTAACCCTATTATTATGGTACTATTGCGTATTGACAACCTTCATGTGATAGAAAGAGCATGCACTACAAAATGATGACATTGCTATTTCTTCTTAAATTGGACACACAGATACTAATTAGACTATAAAACCATGAATTTCTGCCACCTAAATACTTCTCTATACACACTTCAGATAAATAACTAAGTCTTCTGTTCATTTTACTACACCATAAAAAAAGATTAAGTTGGATAAAAAATTAATAATGATAGCACCTAAATGAGCAGGATAGGGTATGCTGAACAGAGAAACAGCAATCTACTTTCTGYGACAACTTAAAAAAAACAAACAAAAAAAATGATTAATTTTCATTTCTGATTGATGCCAAGTTCCACTTTACCTTCCAGATGAAAAGCTCATTTCCACTGAAAACCAGACTATAAATATGCYRAATTCACAGAACCAAGAAATTTCTTTTTAGTATTGATTTTGCTAGTTTTGGACATTGAGTAGAAAACCTAGAAAACCACACACACACASAAATATTGCACCATGACCCATATGAAGCTTCCTCAACATTTACTGCATTAGATTATCTCACCAATACATACCTTTCCCTGGACCTGTAACGTTGCTCTTCTCTTTCTGTGTTTATTACTGATTTTGCAGTGCGTAAAATGAGGTTTACAGTAAAATTTGCCTATAAGAAAAAAAGCAAATGATATGATGTTTTATCTGTACTTTTAAGGACAGAAAATCTACTGTAAAAGATGAATCAGTATGTTTAATGGTGGGACAGCAGAAAGAATCAGAAACTTCTTTTACTTTACACCCAAGCCTTGCCACTGTGAGGAATATAACTCAGTCTRAAATAGTGTGTTTTCTTTTTTCTTTTTTTTTTCTTTACAGTGAACAGATTTACGTATTTGTTAAGTGAGATGAAACCACTTATCTGCTGCAGAGGTTTAAAGGTTAATTAATAGCATAAAAATACAAATACCAAGGCAAAAACCAACTCAGGATATTAATTTAAAAATCATTATGTAATCAATCAGTTAAAAAAAGAATCTTCAAAGAAGATTCCTTGGATTGCAAAAGAGTCATCTTCAGCCTTGCATCTTTGATCCTTTCATAGAAAGGGATCACGTTAACAGTCACATTTATTCAAAGCATTTGGAAATGGCAAGGGAATTTTGGGACAGTTTAACAATTTCTCTCTAAATTGAACAAAATAAAAATAAAAACCACTTCTCCTATCCCCTACGCTCACAAAACAGGCTGTAAGTAGAATCTAGATACCAGAATTTGAACCTCAATTTCTACAGAAGACTGAAATAAACTGTACTGCTGCTGGGGAAATATTATTGCTTCCAACTCCTTCTATGCTGAAAGAAGTAACTCATATTCCCCATATTTGTCTAAATCCGCAACTATCCCACCCTCTCTTAAAACTGGCCATTGAAAAAAATTGACTTACAGGTGAGAGATGAAAATAATTCTGTAATGCTGGCAGCTAAAGAAAATCTCCCCTCCCCTCAAACTGTAATAAGTCAAGCCATATTTTGGTTGCTCAATTAATTTCCCACCACTGATTCCTTCATATAAAACTCAAGTCAGTCATAACTGGGCTCTTTTGAGAGACAAGAGCCGCAAACACAAGGAATCAAAGACTGGGCAGAATCAAACCGCGCATTTGGCCGCCCTCCTGACTGAACTCCTTGGCCAGGTCTTTTTCTCCAGTTCCATTAAAAGCATCTTTATTCAACAATTTAAAATATTCTTGAACAGTTCCCGTATTACCTTCTTCAACATCAAAGGCGTAGATTCCTAAGCGGAGTGTCGTAGAACATATTTCACACTTAAAACACTCTCGGTGAAAGAAGTGGCCTTCTGCGCTCAGCCGCTCCATAACATATACCCGTTTTTTGCAGAAATAGCAAATGTCACTCCCCCCTACAGACTGAGGAAATTCTTTTCGCAGAGACCCCTGTTAAAAGATAAAAACAGAGCTGCATATAAAGCCATTGCACTACACCCAGACATAATTATTAAGCGTGCCACTGCTTTGGGTGCTTGCCAGCTTTACACAGCTCCCCCCACGCTTTCCACGGTCAAGAAGCGGCCAGCTCCTTACTGCTCATTTCCTGCAATTCCGTAGATCTACACAATTCATAAACCAGACACCACAAGGATTTTAAGCGACATATTTTCACCCAGCCTCCACCTGTAGGTTACTGACGCTTTGTGTTTACACAGGTACCTGAGTAGCATCTGCCCAGAACGCCCATTTGTCACCCTGGACTCTGCTGCTTTGGGCACCGGCACCCAGTGGCTGCTGGTGGCCGTGTTCTTCTTAAGAGGGCAAAAGCAGACCGTGCCAGCCCCGGACAAGAGACAYGCATATGGGGCTAAGGAAACAAGCACTCAAAACAGCTCAGCACATAACGGCTCCTGAGGAAAATCTGCTCCTGTGCTGTAAGGGCCAGGGAAGAAAAACTGACAGTCTGAGATGCTGGTGCCTGAGCCTCTGCTTACGACCAGCTGCAGATGTGCTTCCCCCTCWACCACGTTCCTGGTGGAACTCCAGCCCAAGCAGCGTTTTGGGTGGTTTTAAAAATCAGTTTCATTCCTACCACGGTTATTCAGAATATTTTAAAGAATGCAGCTTTTGAAATATGATCCACATTAGCAATATGAAATTATTCCAAATGTTCTTTTTCAATTTGGCCTATCAATTAACATTCTTTATTTTCCATGAACCTTGGGCTCTAGGGTTACCCATCCAAAAGGCACAGAAAAATAAACTCTAAGTGGATTAGATACCACTGGACCTCACTTTTGCTAATAGGTGCAGGTATGACAAGGTTACATTGCATTACTGTATTTTGCCCAGTCTGAGGTCAGTACAGACGATGTCCTATCGCTACACTGCTGCTGCCACCTGCCCCATCCTTCCTCCTCTTCCATTGCTGTCCACATGCACATGGCCGCTGCCAAACCTCAACCTCCTCTGCACCACRAGCAGCACGCAGACCTTCAATATACCAGCAAATGAAGGCCTCAGAACAGTTTTTTATATATTAAGGGTAAGTTACAATTGTCACTGTAATGCTCTTGTGCTTAGAGCCCAGACCTGCTATTAGGTAATCCATTTTGCTGTGACAAATTGTGTCAGAGAACAAACTACGTGAACATTTCCAAACGAACAATCATGCAAGCAGAAAAACATTAAGAATACATTAAAAAAAGAGATACTAATGGAACAGGTCAGATAGATAGGTACAGTACAGCTGAAGCAACTGGAGCTCGTAAGCAAGCATCATCACCACAACACAACCCCTTCCTCAGCTTTCCGATACCTGACAGCTCTGAGCAGAAGATGGAGAAGGAGAGCAGGAAATGGGGCAAGAACACGGAGCTCTGTCCAGTGACCGGTTCTGAATTCAACACAGAATATTTTCAGAGTTTAAAGACAGCCTTCTTCAAAGGCAAGCATAGTGATTCATTTGCATGTTAAAATAAATGCATWAACATGTACTGAATAAAACTTTCTCTAGAAGCTGCTCTGATTAATAACTATCTTGTTATTAATTGCATTGGTAATTACATTTAATAAAAGCCTCCTGAACTTTTAACTCACATAAACAAGTAATAAAAATATATATAAATAGAAGACATGGTGAGCAATGTTTCCAGTATATCCACACATCAGCACATTTTGACAATTTGCGYTTCATTTGTTTTAGTAAGTGTTGGACTAAGACCTTTCATTGTGCTTACAGCGTTCCACAACCTGGGCCTTAAGCTGGGGTGGCATCCTGGTAACACTGCTCTTTTAAGTCAAGTTACTGTTTCTTTGTGGGTTTAGCCTTACCAGTTCAAGGCGGGGAAGCTGTGGCTTGGGCCTGTGATCATTCACATACAGATTGACAAGAACTTCAGCCACAGCTCCAATTGCACGTGAAACCTTTCCTACAGTCATCTAACCAGAAAAGGGGAAAAGATGAAGAATTGAAGCAAGAGCTTTAGTTATTTTTGAAAAAGAACTTAAYGAGAAAAGGACAAAAATTATTTGAAAACATGCAAATGAACGCAAGCAGTGATAAAGACAGGCTATGAGAAAGAGCAGAGGTGAAGTCCGGCAGAGCATAAGCAAGTTCACGTGTGACCAGCATGGTCCGGCTGGTGGCCGCACGAGGTGAGGCCTCCTCGCACTTGCACACTTCTCCCTCAGGACGACGGGGAAATAGCTGTTGGAAGCAAACACAAGTGGAAYAGCAGAAGGCCTTTGAACATGTCCATGGAAGGCACCAAACAGCTCAGCTAGGAKTTACTGCCAGCACATGAAGCAGCTTGCATGAAATCCCTAAACTGGTAACCTGCTTGCAACAGCTATCAGGGTTGGACCATTGTGATAGACTAGAAATATATATATATTTTTTCACTGCATTTTTGAAGTTTGGTGTTATACTTCAGACAGTGGGGGGGAAAGGCAAAACATCACATCAATCTCCAAACTGCAGTATTTCATAGCACATTCTAGGAAAATGCCCTAGAAGTCCCGTAAGGACTTGTTTCATTAATGCTCGCCCAAGAGTCATTCTTCTGCCAGTGACTCACCTCAACAGTAGGGAAAACTTGAGAAACTATGCTTGTGAAAGGAACACACTTCCGTTATCTGCTTAGTCATACCATCAGAGTTAGACTGTTTCTAACTAAATTAATCAAAGAGGACTGCAAGAAGATTGCAATTCCTTGGGCTGTGGCTCCAAACTCATCTGGGACAGAGCACTGGCATCTGCTCCAGCCTTCCTTGCAACAAAGCACTCCTGGGGATCGGAAAGCTGTGTGCATGCATGTGTGGCAGGGCACACGCTGCTTTACGCACTGGGATGGCCAGGTCACCAGAGCACCATCAACACACCAACAGCATCCTCAATCCAAGCTGCAGCAGATTCAAAATGACCATCAGTTGCTACAAAATAGACCCTCATTGTTTCTAGTCAAGTTTGTTTGGCTTGCTCTACCAAAGTGCAGAATATATAGCATTTTAAATGCCTGAACGCTGATTTCCACAGCAGTAAGGATAWTTTTTCCAGTAAACAACAGGAGCTAATTATCTGTCACTAGGAGGTACTCTAGTTCTGCTCATCGAGAAAAGACTGCAAAGGCTTCACAGAATTACGGCAAGATTTGCTAACCTTAACAGAATTTACTGTAGTGATTTTGATTTTGTAGTCAAAGTAAGATCCCACAGCATCTCTAGCAACCCAAAGGCAGCAAGAGTAACACTGGTACGGCCAGGACACGAAGCCAGCACATTTTCCTTCCAGCCTAGAGAATCCATGATACATTTCACACTCCGTTAGCCCTTGACAGAGCCCAAATTAAGTCCCAAGCTTCCTAGTGAAATGAACTTTCCACTGCCACCACACCAACTCCTGCTAATGGAAAGTTTTAAAATGTCAGGAAGTTACACTAAAGAAAGGAGAAAAAATATAAAGTCAATGGCTTTCACAACATTTTAAACAAATTTAATGCATTTAAGCAAATTTGTAAGTAATGATAATGTACCGTGGCTACTTTTCTCATAAATCTGATGTATAAAAATATTTTTGTTAATAAAAAATTTCMAGTTCAAGACTTGAATTGCACTTGGGACCAAGTGCAGCACCTTACAGCTCCTAGGACCTTCTGAATGCTATCCCATAATTAAGGTAGCCTTTAATATCCAGAGAAATTAAAATATGCATGTTAAGATGACAAAGGCCACTCAAAGGACAAATTTCTGTGCTGTTTGGTTTTTATTCAATATAAGACTATTAAAATGTCTTTCAATGCCTGCCCAACTTGTGGGATAAAAACAGCAGAGCAAACTCATAATTGTATACTATAATCATGTCCTAAATRGTACATTCATATTAGAATCCAATACTAAAGTGAAATTACTTGCTCCTAGAAGAAAACCAAGTCCCTTTGTATTACTTAAGGTCACAGAAAGACAAATTATCATCTGAAAATTCTGTACCTGTGAATATGCTGAGCAACTTTTAGGCTTTATACAGCTTATTGCTCCATAAGCAATAAGTTCAAGAGCGTGTTGAAAGTCAGTTGAAGCAGGAAGTTTACCTTGAACTAGTCATATACTGAAGCAATCACTTAAGCAATAACCCTATGCTTAAAGTGCAAGTATTTGAAACTCAGGAAAAGCACTGTTGAGCCTGAACTACACCTTGCAATTCATCTCTGCAATCAAGGTTGCTTGATTTCTGTTCTCCACCCATTGGATCAATCTGTGTCAACACGAAGCAGTCAAAACAAGAAAACTGTTGCTTACATGTACTCTTAAAATATTATTAAAAAGGAAATGTTCTTGTAATGAATGTGAATGCACATTCTGTGTAAAAGCAAAAGGAATTTCATTTTAACCTAGCTGCCTAAAGCTTTGCTGACTGCTGTTACTTCCTAACTGACAACCACCAACCCAATGACTGTTGCTCCTGTTCAGTAGAGTGGGCAGAAAGCAAAGGGACTTGAAGACTAACTAGATCTCATTTTAGAGAAGCTGCTTAATAAGGACACGCTGAGTGTGACACGCAGGAGGTCCTTCTGCTGSCTCACCTGTCCCGAAACTACTTTTTTTGTTCAGAAGTCTAGACTTACCTAGTGATATCTCCCAGAACAGAGACCACAAATACAAATCCCGAGTCCTATAAACCCACCCTTAAAACAATATGAACACAGGCAACTATCAGTACCTATTTACCACAGAGAGGTGCAAAAAATATGTTGCTAAATTAGCATGCACAGCAATTGAAAGTGCGCACTGTGCACCTGAGACATTATTAAATTGTATTTATACAGTGCTGTATGTTAGCCAGTGTTTTAGAGAGCGTGATACAACTTTCATGGTCTGAAAAGTGTGAAATGTTAAGATTACAAAACAAGAAGGACAACAACTGAATCATGGAAGGGCACAGACAGACTGCTTACTACGAAATCAAGGTAGCTGCTGCTCCCTGAAAATTTAACAATCTTAAATTAAAAAAAAAAAAGCAGTTAAGAAATCTGCATCTTGCAAAAATTCTGCTTGAGAATTAAAAAAAGGTAATCCAAAAAGTGGTTCATGTAATTCGCAGAGGAAGAGCACTGAAGTTCAATTGCCAAGGTAAAAATAGATGTTAACAGTGATAACAACAAGACTGAACGGCCCTCACTGAACACGAGCACGAGAGCAAGGGCAGCGCACACCCGTCAAGGCCAGACCAGGGCATCATCAAGGAAAAGCGACAGCCCTCCGGGTGCCGGTCCAAAGGCCGTCTCGTCCGCCCCCGGGTGGACTTGCATCGCTCCCAACACGCGTCGGCAGGACCAGCTCCTACGCACGTAGGTCTGCACTGAACATACGCAGTCCTACACGGTYGGTCACACATTTACCAGATCAAATGGAGGTAAATTTACCATGCTGGTAACAGAACGAGCTTTTTTCGCCTCAGTAGCGCTTCTTTACTCTGCCATCACCTCCGGAGAGAGCACTTAAAATTATGGCAAACTCAGCCAGACTGAAATCRGGTAACCACACCACATGAAACTATTGCTACACCGTTTAAGTATGCTGGCAAACTAACAAAAGGCTGTGAGTGCATTTTGGATAAAATACTTGAATTAAAACATCCAAAACACAATTGCACAGGTTAACTGTTTTCAAGAAAAAAGAAAAAGGAAAAATCCCAGTAAAATTATTGCTGCCGAAGAGTTTCCATACAATTAATAGCCTACTTCTCACATGCTAAAGCGTGGTTCACACTATCTTTTATTCTCTGTACAGTGTCACAACAGCTCTCCAAGCAATAGGCTCTAACATTTAGAAAATCATTATGCAGCCTAACACACACAAAACCTCCTGGGTCACAAAAAGCGATAGGTAAATTCAKGCAAAAGCTGGCGGGGATTAGAGGATTACCGCAGTGCGGCGCCTGCCAGGCTTGCAGTGCCCTTGAAGGGCTTTGCAGCCAGGGTTTCCCTGGGGAGCGAGAGGGGAAGAGAGACTTTCCTACTGCCTTCCCCTGATCCAGGGAAGTTGCCTTCACAGCTGCAGGGCAGCTCCATATCTACYTGTGCAGCTGCTGCTGAGGCTGCGAGCCCAACTTCCAGCCTGCATCAGCAACACGGAGCAGAAAAGCCTAAAAGGATCCTGATGTTTTTCTGCTGTTTTTCACTGATGAGTGCTTCTTTGTCCCCTCATACAATCCTAAGACGCATCCTCTGTTTGAAACAACCATTGTCATTGCTTCCCTTCAGGCTAGACTGATATTCCCAGGAAAACAAAGATAAATACTGCTCAAGCCCAACCAACCACTCTCATATTAACCAGTTTGCTATATAATGCTAGAAATCTCATTCTCCTAAGCCTATCTGGGGTATTATCCAACAACACAGCATTTAAAAGCAGCAGCAACACAGAATTAACAGGATTTTTGCTCAGCTCCTGAAAGATGTTTGCTCTGCTCTTCAGCTGTGTATCTGGATTATTTTAACGATGATTTTCCTCTTACAAACATGCAGAGGTAGCAGCAGGGAACAAAGTCAACTTTCATTCTTACGTGAAATACAGACTACACAACAAATCCGCTGTGAAGCCAGCACCAAGCTGTTTCTCAAGAAGCTTTAGTGCAAATTTGGGCTTTACAGGAATAACCCATGAATGGAGTACCTGCGCAGGAGGAGCAGTGGGGGAAGCTGAACCGACAGACGATGGAGAAGAGGCAGCAGCCGAGCCGTGAGGAGGAGGGCAAGGGGGAGCTGGGGGCTGAGAGTGGGATAAGCCTGTAGAAGGTAGCTTATTCTGTGTAGAGCAGAAACAGAGGAGAGTTATCCAAGAGAGGACATAAGCAGAGGTTAAGAAGATATTTTTACAGTCATGCATGGAAAAAAGGTTAGGAAGACAGTAACTGCACAGTTCTGCTTTGGTCTGTACTCCTGCACAGCRAGGAGCCTGGCGAAACGTTCACATCAAACAAAAACGATTAAACCCGGTTCTCTCATCAAAAATATTTCCAATGGACACTAAAGCAAGACAGTGCTGAGGGAAAACATAACAAGACTCTGAACACTGACTCATACTTGATGGAGGGCTACTGCTCACAACTCATCAGAAATTCTGTGAGCTACCACACATATGTAAGCACAAGACATGATTTATTCTATCACATTTCTCTTATGCTAAAGTATTCTGACTAGCTTCATGACTGTGTAACACCTCGATTCAATCATGCAATGATATTTAAACAAAACTCTACCAGTTGCACTGGAATCTGAACCACTTTTCAGATCCACCAGGATGAAAAGAAGTTTAAAACCAAAAATGCTTCCCCCCTCGCCGCTTCAAGTTCTTTTATATATATATATAACACACATACATATACATACATACACATATATTCTAACTAACATTTCTGGAGCTGCAAAACTTAATATTCACCTTTGGAAACTCCATGCATCCAAACATTGAGGCGAGATGTGCTGCCTTCTCTTTAATGTTCTTTTTATGGAATTCCCTATTTGCTATGGTCTGAGCCCTTTTCTGCAGTAAGAGCCAGGAAAAGAAAAGCAAGAAAAGAAAAAGAAAGAAGGAGATTTTAGTTATTTCACATACATTGTCATAACAAAGCAAGTATGTAGGAAGACCTTAGTATAACCTAAAATCAAAAGAGAAAAAGCCAGCACACCCAGGGAAATACAGCATATAGATTAATAAATGTAGTTAAGAGACAGGAAGAAAAAGAAATTACTTATCACCTGTTTCATTTTTTCCTCCAGGTGCTGAAGACGCTCAAGCACTCCAGAAAGTACAAATGCAGCAGAACAGGCAGATGCGAGAGTTTCAGAGTTTTCTGAAAGCCTGGGCTGGGTTTCTGCTTTTCCTACAGTCTGTGCTCTCCTGACCATACGGTCAGAACCATTTAAAGACTGTTTGGGTTCCCTGACCTCGCGTTCAGTCCTAGCTACCACCTGAAACTGGGAAACACGAAGTGAAAAAGCCTGCTTTTTGCACTATCATGCAGCATGCAGCTTTTAAGGAAGCTTGTTAAAGTACGGCCATGCACACAACGAGAAATGAAACACTCTTCTGAACCTCACCGCACTCTTCGTATTATACTGTCTGCTGTGCAGCTCATGCTTGAGTCCATGCACTGAAATATGTTAGTGCTGCGTAACTTTTGCAGGTCTTGACATCCTTCTAGAGGTTTCTCTCAGTTTTTATGAAAAACACGCAAAATAGGGTCAGTGGAAAAGAACATGACATCACCTCTTTCTAGGATTTTTAGCAAATTGCATTATCATAGTCCGCCTTAAACTAATGAATCAGACTGTAAAAACATCAGCAGTAGTTTACTCTGCCCTAAGTCAAGCTAGAATGAATTTCAGATCTAAAGCAYTTATGAGCAGTTTGGAATAAGGCTCTGAACGTGAATCACCATATAAAATGGCATTTGAAGTAAATGAAACAATTGTCCTAGATAATCTTTGTCAAATTCAGTTTTAAAAAAATGACTTACCGGTTGGTCTTTTCATAACAGTTTTCTACTTCATTTCAATTGGCCAACTTGAATAAATATACAAATTTTCCAAATTTCTCAAAATTAAAAATATTATGTCAATCAACATATGGTATGCTGATTTTATTAAAAAATAAATACATACTTTCCCTTAAAACAGTTTGCCATCAGCTTTTGAATGTTGTTTTTTTTAAAAAAAAAAAAAAAAAAAGGGCAAGACAAGCCAGTCAAGCCAGTCTGCAGATCTCCACACGCAATTCAGAACTCATTTTGCTGCAGGCTATTCTTAAAATGCCACTACAAAGTACTCACTTCCTTTCAAAACTAAAATGTAAAGTGAATATCAATACTATTTGACATGAGATAGTTTCCACTGTAATTTATCTCTTAACRTTTCTAAAGGTATTAGAAAATTTTGCCCTGTACGTGTGACATTGGAAATAGCTTCCAGCAGAGATTCTCACCACAAGTTCCACTTAAAAGATATAGAGAATCTGGGCATGAATCTCAGCTTTTGATTGCTCAAGCTTTTATCCTAGGCATCTTTGCCAGTTTTCTTGAGGTCGAAAACTCCCTTTGCCTTATCATTACTACAGCTCAACATTTTGAGTGCATGCATGGACACATTTTGTATACTGCAGTGGTTTTCTTGGATGCAAAATGTAGATATGCAATGATATTCATACAATTTGGAACCTAGGCATGGTAACACAGAAATCCAAACCCATATCTTTTTAGTGTGCTTTACATGCAGTTACTAATTCTTTCAGATGATTTTCTCATCTAGTCAGGAAGCACAAAATAACCTTAAAATTCAGTGTAATTTTTATAACTCTCTGCYAAATACAGCTGCTAAGTATGCAAGTTAAATACAAGTTTACTTTTTTGTGTTCTATAGTTAAACAACATCAAGTCCCCAGTAGTTAGAGAAACAGCAAGCTTATCAGGCGCAACCCTGATGAATTCCTACCTGCCTTTTCRGTTGAGGTGGAAGAAGACTTGGATCCTTAGGTTTAGCAAAGCGAGGATTAACAGGAGGACCAGAAGAAGATAGCAGGGCTGGACTATCTACTAGCTCCTTGTAAAGCATATTTCAAGTTACAAAGATAGAATTTGAGGGGCAGGGGGGAGAGAAAAAGAACAGGAAGACAGTAAATTGAGTTGCTGATTCTGCCAGAAGACAGAAACAAAAGTTGCTTACAAAGATGGGTTACTACAGACCTTAACAACATGTTTTGCACATTTTTGATGGCAGCCCATCTTATTAATCCTTTCTACTATCACAGGTGTACCTAAAATTCAGTATGCCCAGAATTATCAAAGAGATKCTATCATCAAGAGTAACACATCAAGGCTTCCTCCAACACGGCCAAGCAAACCCTTACTACACACAGTAAGCCCAGGGCACGGATAAGCAGCAACACAGCATGCAAACTGCTATGGCTCAGGGACTGAGAAAGTTTCTTAATAACTATAAGGCCTACATCTCTTGAGGACTCAAATATATAAATAAACAAAGAGATACAAACACAAAGAACTAAGGAAATCACCTCACTGGGACATAACAATCAACACCTTGAGCATCCTTCCTTTTGAAAAATCACGCTCTCTTCTCATGCTTTCTRTGTATTTTCCACAAACAAAGACTCCACTGGGTACTTAGAGCCCTTTACTCAGAGTATTTGTGTGTGTGGGGGGGTGCTTCTGCACTACCACAGCAGTCAACTTAAGACTTAAAAATATGTATGTAAAAAAAAGGCAAGAATCCTACATACAGACTTACAAGAACGCTCCAGAGACTACAATTCCACTACACTATATTAATATACAATATATAAATACGCTACATTAATATGCARTGGGCAATCTATATTCTAACTGGTCACACGTGTCCCCTAAGCACTGAGRGGGATACATTTAATTTGCATTAAAAAAAAGAGAAAGCAAACCTACTTCAAACACATTAAAAATCCATTTTTCCCCTCTGAAACCTGCATCATGTTCACAAGGAGGGACTCCAGTTTAATTTCAAAGATGACTTATGTTCATTTATAACCTACCTGCCTCCGAAAAATTGTATTTGGAGCATTTTCTTCAAACTTTGCCAAGAGCTGAGTGGCCATCGATTTAACTTTATTCTGGTTGATGCCTTCTCTACCATCACTCAGTTCTTTCCCAGAATTCGACCCTTGACTTGAAAAGCCTGAAGCCTGCAAGGAAACAACAGATTATGTTTTCCTCACATTTATCTGTGACACTGATGGAGAGAGAGAGGAAAAGAGAGACAAAGATGGTAACATCCTTACCAGCAAAAAAGGAAAGGAAATGGCGTCTACAGTCTATTGAAAAATGACACCGTTTAGCATGCAAGAGTCCCTGAAGATCTGTTAGCTTTGTTCCCAGAGCACAGTGGAGAAGGGCATGTGAACTGGCACCGGTGCTGAACCGGGGAGTCACAAAATGACTCACCAGAGAGGGAGCGTGAACCAAGTGGCAACGCAAACCTCTTCTAAACTCTTCMGACAAAAACCTGCTCAAATGACTGAGCTGGGGGAAAACAAAACAAAACGCAAAAACCACCCAACACCACCAGCACCATAACCCCCACAATATCTCAGATGTTATTGGGTCAGAAAAAAAAACAGTGCTGTTTGGGCAAGAGCCTCTCCCTATCAACCCGTTTAGGGAAATTTAGCTCCTTTTCAGCATACGCCATGGTAAAACTCAGGATCTGAAGAYGGCAGGCATTTCGTCCCCACGCGCACGCGGGCCCTGGCGCTCGGCAAGGAGCCGGGGCCGCGGCCCGCACCGGCAGACACCCACCTCCTCAGCGGCGCCAAAAAGCCCTTTCCGACGTCTCTTGTTAGTCTCATTTTCCTCTGCTTTCCCTTCAACCTGAAACGGCAAAGCCACAGCAGAGCAGGCGGATCACTGCCGCGGTTCGTGCGGCGCCCCGACCGGCGCCGGACACACCGGCGGCTCTGCAGCGCGGCGCGAGCGGAAGAGCCGAGGTGCCGGGGGCCGGCTGCGCCCGCGCCTCCGCCTCGCCGAGAGAGCTCACGAAGCCCTGCCAAGTTCTTGACGAAAACAAAGGTGCTACAGCACGGGCTACTGCGCGCGTCTCCATTCAGATCACACTGGTTTCCCGATAAGTAACAAAAACCCMGAAAACTCACTCTTGCTCGATAGCCTCCCCGTCTCCTCCAGCCGAGGTACCTGCACACCCGTCCACACTGGGGACGAGTCTCCTGCTTCAGGGCAGTTACTGTCTGCCTCAAAGCTCTGTCTCCCTTCTAATGTTCATCTCCCCGACTACGGTTTTTACACAGCACTTAAGCAAACAAATTCCCTGTTTTGTGCTCAACCCATGCAGATAGACATCACACAAACAATAAATGGTACCTGAYGCTCCACCTGCACAAAGTTTCAAAGTAGCCTTTACTTAAAATTTTGTATTATTTCTTATCATATTCAGTCTTAAAGAGCTGGTATAATTTACAATGAATGACATATACTGTATGAAATACGCAGTTATGACTCCRAGAGCTTTTTTGCCTGGTAAATGTCATGGTAGGTTATGTTTTCTGAACAATAAACTACACTCCAGTCATTTGCATTAGCTCATGCTGTAGYCCAGTGATTGCTCACTCAGCTTAAAAAAATAAAATAAAAGATCAAAGAATACAGGCTTCCTTTTTATATGTTCACTGCTTATAATAAATCATCACGCAGTGAATGGAAGTAATCCCAAACAACTTCTGGACAAAYACCAAAGGCAGCAGACGACAGCATTTTGATCGCTCTGTGCGCTTTGGTACATTGTCTTGCAGGCAGCAGCTCTCAGCAATGCAGCCCTACACTGCGTACGACCATCAGGCTGCCAAGTAAGCATGAACAACGTAACAACGTGACATATCCCGCACAATACTCCGTTCCACATAAAAGCAGAGTTTGCCTAAGCGAATGAAGCAAACAAGATGCTGCCTTTCAAAATCTTACTGAGAGGGTTTTAATTACCATATTTACAAAGAGGTGAAAACCAAAGCAATGCAGCTGCCTAGCCAAACGCCCAGCAGGAGGACTGTGCTAAAATCGTTCATTAGTGTGGAGCACAGCAAAGCCCAGCTCCTCCGGAGCGCCGCTGACACTAACAGGGAGCGGGAAACCTTCACCCAGCCCGGCGCCCGCTGYCAGGCAGCTACGGCCACGTTCACGTCAGCTCCCGTTTCCTGGCCTCTCACAAGCTCTGCGCAGACGAAGATCCCTCCTGCAGCCACCACAAGAACATACGAGGTGGACGGAGAGTCCGGCAAGCAACACGCTTTCACTCTGGTGGCCCGAGAGTCATACCTTAACACCACTCGACTCCACTTTCTGCAGGGGAGCGAACCATGAAACTGAGGTCATGGCCAAAATCTAACTCAAGCAGTTGCTTTCTAACAAGCTTCATTCCCCAGCTAGTTTCAYGCAGTTCTGGCCTTCGTAAGCCCCTGTCCTGAACCAAGCATGGCGTTTAATGCTGAGCTCTCATGTCCCATCCCATGACAAGGCGCAAAGCCTTGTATGCACAAGTGATCTTGATATTCTTGCTCCTCTGATTTGGAAAACCCTGCTAACATTTCTCCTTTCTAACGAGCCCTGCAGTGTGAAACCAAAGGGGCCCATCAAGCAAATCACGCTTTCACGTAGTGCCAAGAAATACACCTTTTGCTCTAGCAGAAGGTATACTTCAYGTCAGAGGACTGGATGACTTTGTAATGCAAAGCTCTCCTCACTACTTAAAGTCTCTTTACTTCTGTGAATAACCCAGGGAAAACAACAACGTTGTGGTCACAAAAAAGGTTTTTCTTCTAAAGAAGTCACCACATGAAAAAGCAATGTTTACTTTGCCTACTTAGTTTCTCACTGCTTGGTTAGCTGGAAAACATGTCCCTTYGGTTTGTGTATATGTGGGTGGCAGGGAAAAGTTATTTCCTAACAAGGACATATGAGGTTACTGTGCAACTGACTCCGCAGGATTTGAAAATGTGTTTATGGATGGAAAATATTCAAGACATAAGTCAGTCTATGAAAAATCTGGA
>NW_028185816.1:77147-127769 GCF_003343005.1 Rhea americana | reverse complement strand
AAAAAAAAAAACTTAGAAGATAAGATAGAAGCAAATTTAAAAATCAATATATTAACACAGCAAAAACTGTAGTGCATACACATACTCCCCTTTTTATTAAGGACACTGAAGTCAAAAGGAGTGGGAAATCTGTACTTTTGCAAGTGTTTGCATTGGCAAATACTGCATAAGGAAGCAATAAAGTTAAGTATGAAGGAGGTCTGTTTAAAAAAAAAAAAAGGATTTAAGAATTATCATGGTTGCTATATAGTTTAAGGCTTGCTCAGGAAACTCAAACATTAAAYTGTTTTGGATTAAGCTGTTTTTCAGGGAACATAGAAGTTAACAAATTAACTCCGGTGGCCGAGTACATGCTGCTGTCTAACTTGTGCTGGCTAAATGGCAGCAGATGGATTGGCGCAATCTCCAGAGAGACACTGCTGACTTGGAGCTAGATTTTACAGACACTCCYCACTTAAAATGATGTTAAAATGAGGGTGGGCTTCACTGTGAAAGCAAAGCCCATCCTCAGGGTCTCTTTTCAGAAGAGGACCGAGAGTTAATGAATACGCAGAAGGTAGAAGAGATTTATTACTGAATAATTTTATTAGAGTAGCTGTTAAACTAAATCATAGGAAACCTTCGGTTATCACCCATTCAGAAATAYATAGACAATATTCTCAGTGTCCTATGTCAGACAGCATTAACTAAGATCTCCCCATCTCCTCCATGTTCTGTAGTTCTCAACAGCAACAAGGACAGGCATGATGTGGGTTTTTGGGGACACATGCCAACATATTTTCCTTAATAAGCAAGACACAGAAAAACATACGGGTGTGCCCGAATAAATCACCACCTCAGAGCCAGATCTAGAGCTGTGCTAGAGACTCTGCCCAGTGGCCGTCACAGCTGCAGGGTTTATACATCCACAAGGGTCTGGAGGGCTCCCCTTCAGAACCAGCTACCAATACCCACGCTTCTGAGAGCATCCACAAATTGTTAAAAYCACCACTTCGACTTAAAAAACACACACACATACACCCCACCCCTCCAATAACAAGCCTTCCAGACAGAGTTCCAGTAATTATTTGAAAGGATATATAATACTATGGTCATAGATTTAACCAAGGAATATAAAACTACACCACTAATTTTCTTAAAGACAGTAATAACCATGCTTAGAAAAATTCCCCTTTCCAATATATCTTCTTGAAAAATCTACAGAATGTCATGTCTAGCATTGTGCAAAACCTCCTCAAAACACCTGCTGGAAAATTTCCAAAAAGCAAAGTTAAAAGAAAATATAGGTATTGAAACCAAGTTCTGAAACACTTGAAGTTGAAAACTACAACTTACGAACAAACTAAATGAAACGTATGCCCTTACATTTATTTACATTAAAGAGGATTGACATGGGCAATGAATACAAACACTCCCCAGGTACACCTGAATTCTCACTGGGATTAGGAGTATTTCATTTGCAAGGAAYGTTTCATTGGAACTATTATTAATGTTTCACTGATGAGACAGCGACAACGTTTCAGGTTCAGTACCACAAACATCATAGTGATGATGAGTGGGTGCATRTACTGGCTTTGTTTACTGTGGAATCTTACTTTATTTCTTAATATGCTCATAAATCTCTTTCTACAGATCTTCTAAGATTTGGATATATAAAATACATCTTTCGGAGCCCAAAAGTTTCTTTTTGTCTTTTAAAAAGAGAAAGATTTATAGGGCAACTCTTCCCTCACAACTTACCTTTGGTACTCGTTTTCTTGGTAAGGTTAAATTGATGTAATTATTGAAGATTAAATTGGATGATTTTGCTGAACAAAGGTCATTATTTTCTCCATTTTGCTTGTCCCCAGCATCTGTTCAGAAAAGGCTGATTAGCATATATGTAGTTTGGTTTTTTTTGTTTTTTCTTTTTTTAGTGCTTTCTCAACRCCTAGATTTTTTCAGTCAAACACTGGTAGCAATTATGTGTGACAAACTTRGGAAAATAAAAATGACTTTGTACAAAGTAGTTAAAAAAATAAAAAATAAGTAAAAGAGAAAGAAACGCCCAGGAATGATGATGCAGTAGAGATCACGTCATTCTTAGACGGGAGTGACTCTGGTGACCTGATAGGCGAACATGACGCCAAGCAGTAGTTAACCAACTGCTCCTGCTCCCGGGGACCACCCCGGACCCGCAAAACCCTTCCTCGAAATCACGCTTCCCTCCGCTCCCCGTGGCCTTTCCTAAGCGGGAGGCGACTCCTGCACGGCGCGGCCGGCACGCGAGCGCGGCGGGTCGCGGCCCCGCTCCCCAGCTCCGCGGACGCCCGGGCTTGGCTTACCCACGGCCCGCAGCGGCGCGCCTCGGAACAGCTCGTAAAACTTGGAGAGGTACATGACCATGCTGAGCTTGTCGGGCTCGCCGGCGGAGCCCACCTCCCTGCCGGTGGTGACCGGAGGGATCCCGAACTCCCGCTCGGCCACGTCGAACGCCAGCTGGTTGTTCTGGACAACGTCCTCCTCGTTCAGGGAGTCGAAGTCGCTGCGGGGACAAGGCGCTGGTGTCAGCGRGGCCTTGCGCTCAAAACCAAAGCCGCCGAGAGCGCGTTTAGGCCGGCGCTCGAGCAAACGCGCTACCCGCGCGCACACGCGCTACAGACTCTTTCCAGCGCTGCACGCACGCCTCAGGCGAGAAGCTCCTGCCCACGTCACGGCTGGGCTCAGCAGCACACTGAACACCCGTATCGTACACCTGGAACCACGTCACCTAACCCGCTCTCTGTACTTACTCTGCGATTCACTCCCCTGAACAACGCCCAAAAGTCACGATTAAAATAAACACGTAAACAAATAACTACGCTCCGGCCAGGGCAGCTCCCTTCTCCTCGTAAGGAACACGAGCTGATGAACCCCCAAAGGGGTTTTTCCCCACCTCCACCACCCCAACACCACCCGCGTCAGTGCCAGGCTCCACTCAGGAGCAGTCTCCCCGAATCCCGAGGGCGCGTTTCCGAAGGGGCAGCCCGGAGGCGGCGCTGCCCGCCAACCCAGCCGACGCTCGGCCCTGCCGGTGGCGGCCCCTCGGCCCACGCGGTGGGGCCAGCAAAGCTGCCACCGGCCGCGTCCTTCACTTGTCCCTTTTAATATAAAAAGCCAACAAATACGAACAYAGTATTAGGAAAACTGCAGGAGGTCTGTTAGCTCATGAAAATAAATCTATCTTAACTTTCTAAAAAGAGCTGCGCTCAGAAGAACTGCTTTCCACACACAGCAGGGATTGCTTTGCTTTCTACTCACTCTCTTCTTATGGTTACAAAACCGCCAGTCCCATTTTTAAAAACTAACTTGAGGCAAGAAGTATCTTATTCTTTCCATGTGAGCTCTTCCTCAGGCAGTGCTGCACAAACAAGTTTCTTGGGTATCAGTCCTGTGYTTTTTCCAGCTTATCACATGCCACAAAAAAAGCTCAAATACTCCTTTCATGCATCCCCCACAAAGGGCGGGTGACACCAATTCCTCCGCGCTCCTGAGTCTGGGGGCGACCGGTCCATGCAGGAAGACAAGTGACTGCATCCGCTGCCGTTTGGARACTCCGGGAGAGCAGAAGTGCCTCTCTCTCCACTACAGACTTCATCCAACAGGCCCCGCAACCCATCRGTGTAAAAAGGGCATTGCACAGACCTGTACAAACCATGTGCAAAGCTACCATCTCCTGTGCCACCCTCCTGGCCTCAGTCCATCTATGCTACAGTCACAGCCACGACAACAGCATGTTAAGGATGGCTCCTGACAGTCCCACTACGGCTGTGGTTTAAAGCAGACCCTGAAAACCTGTCTCCAGGGACATGGGAATACAACTCACGTTCTCCAAGCACTACAACTTTCTTTTTAAATAGCCATGTGACTACCTCTAACAYTGCATTTTAAATGCGATGCATTTTCCACTAAATCTGGAAAAAAAAACAGAAACACAAAAAACAACCGTCTTCCCTAAGCCTGRCAATGATGTGCACCTCCTTGCAAAAACAAAACCAAAGAAAAAAAATACCTATCCACAATAAAAGAGGACACTGGATTATCAGCGTTGCTTTGGCTGGTCTTGCCCTACACTTCTGCATAGGGCTGAATGCACCCCACCCTTGCAAAGTCTGCACCCACCACTTACATGAGGTCAGGTCTGAAGCGATGGATAATAGCACACAACGCAAGGCCGCTTTTCCAGGAGGTAGTCAGGTCTGTGACATTAACGTTACGGTACCCTTCCGTCTGTTTCTGACACCAGGTCAAAAGTTTGTTAGGTCGAATATCTGACTCTGCATTTACAGAAGAAAGCAAACATTTCACTTGGGTTTTGTGTGCTCAGAAAACTCCAAAYATTAAGTCGCACCAAACATGAGATGTCACATACCGTGTCTTGAGAGATTCACCGATCTTCTAATGGAGCTTACTCTTTCGAGAGGACATTGTTGCAACTCATTAGTAACATATAATTGTCTCACCTACAAGGAAAAGCAATTTGTAGCATAATATTAAAATTAATCGCAGGAAAAGAGGATCTTTCTAGGTTAACTTTATCAACAGCTGAATCTAAATCAATGAGTCTCCTGAASATTTTACTCATGCTCACTTTCTACTTGTGGCCATGTTTCTCTTGGACAAAAAAAGAAAAAACACAAGCACAAAAATGGATTGTCATTTCATAAGTAAGCCTATTAAGTACTGACCTGGTGAGGTCGAACACAGCTTGAGTTCAAGTTTGGGTATCTCGTTCCTGGGTCAATGGTATACTGGTCAAAGTTCTTGTTAATGTTTTCAGGGGTAGTCTGGGGTAAGAGTCGGTAAATGCTCTCTCTTAMGGAGAAAAAAAAAAGAGGTAGAAGATACTGATTATAAAATATTGATTATATAAAGATTATTTATTTTTTCAACTACTTGCAGCTTTATTTTGATTCTGCCAGGACAAGTATTATGCACTGAAAGTATAATGCATCTTCCCCATTTCTTATCCCCACTCAGCAGGAGAAGCATGCCAGACAGAAAATGGATAACAAAAAGACATACTTTTAGAAATGATGCCCACATTTTCCTGAGGGGGGAGTGAGCAAGAGGGAAAAAAAAGGGGGGGGGGGGCAAGAGAAACCCAAGATTACATCATGCAGAGTCATCTGGTTTTGGTTTAACTTCCACCCAAGGAATAACTCCTTTACCACATAACAGCACTAAATCCCGTCATTCCGTAGTTCCCGTAACCACTACGGCCTTTTTTATTATGCTGTTCAATTTTCCACTTGGGACTGTGCTGCGTTTGAGTCATCCYACAGGCTCCTATCCTAAGGGTCCTCGGAGCACCGTATTTAGCAATGCTCCTACTCACGTTACCGCAACTGTGACCACCCCTGCTGCGCATCTGCCCCTGAAACGGCCCCGGCCRGCCGCCGCCGAGCGGGGCAGCTGCCATCAAGCCAAAGTCAGCAACTTTGGCCACCAGATCACTGCCACACCAGAGCTGCCGGRGCGGTTAACAACAGGGCTGCGGTCTGATCAGAGAGACACTGCACAGAGAAACCTAAGATTCAGCATTACAGCACTTCTTCTTTGCCACACATTTATCAGTGCAAACAAGAGGGCGTCAGGGCTTATAAGCTGAAAAACAAGAGTTAAAAATCACATATATCAACTATGAAAACTGTTTTTCTTAAAAATATTTGTTTGCACTTGTTTCAGTGAAAAATCTTTTTATTTTTTTAATAAACCTAAAGATGCTAAGATGTTTGGAGGATTAGTTAGTCCTTTGWTGCAAGGTACCTCTGTGTTTTCTCCTTGAGGCTCACATCTAACACTAGCCATTAGTGATTTAAAGCCATGCTGTGCACGTTGCTGGATCTCTGTATCAAAGCACAGCAGCTTAGAGAGCAATGGCAGGCAAGTCACTGTTACTGGGAAATTGTTCAGTAACCTACAGGAATGGCCAACTCCAACCCATCGCCACCACTTTTGCAGGGAAGCAGAATATTTCTGCTGCTGCTGCTGTTGCATCTTACACCATCTTCAACCAACAGTGCTGCTCCTGAAACCACTCTAAAAATGACGGGGGAAACCCAAGCAGCACTCACCGTTCAGCAAGAATTTCTAGCGGGGGTTTTCCTTGAGCCCAGCTCCTCACCATCCATGCYGTGTCAAAAGCAGCGAGGAAGCCTCTTGCACAGCCAGTGCCCATGGGCCAGAAGGGCTGTAAAAAGTATTTACATTTTAATTACTTGTTATAACAACAAGTAATTTCTTCAGGATTTATTAGAACAGTGATTTAAAATGTGAATTTGGAGTCRATGGTTTCATAGTGTCTTAGAAAAGTAGTCCAGAAAAAGTCAAAATACAACAATGCCAACTCTTCTAATGTTTTAGAGGGTTTTCTCCTCCAGGTCTTAGGTAATGAGAAAAACTGTGCTTTCATTTTTTTTTTTTTTAATCTTCTACCTGAAAAAAATTTTCTAGGACTCAAAAGGTAAAGGCTGAAAAAAATTACTCAATATTCAGGAATTAGTCAAGTTTAAAAAACTTGACTTTAAAAAAAAAATGTTTGGGGGGGGATGCCTTTCTTCTCATCTCTTAATTTTGATTTGAACTGATCTTTTCAAAAGTTTCAGGCTGTCAACATAAGTAAAAAAAAAAAAAAAAAAGGTGTAACACATACTTTCCACAAAGAGAACATATTAAAGCAAAGAGACTAGAGTAAAAACTTGGACCAAGTTTTTCTCTCTGACTGAAGTCAGGAGAGTTATGCCAGGCACCCAGGCTGAGGACACACAGCTCAGTTTTCAGACAGAAATATAACCTGCATTAAGCAAAACAGAWTCTCAGCCAGCAACTGCCAGCCAGCATTCGTTACTAACATGAAACTAGGGTATAAAAAGATAGAAAAGAAAAAAAAAAATCTACCCTAATGGAGGCACCATTGTTTCAGGACATGTAATAGAAGACAAAGTTTGGTTTTGGAGCATAGATAGAATGGCTGGATTAAAAAAAAAAAAAAAAAACAGACTGTTTGGAAGACTTTCCCAGATGTACCTCAAGCAAACTATCTCCAACAAGCGCCACCAGGAGCTGGTGTCTGTGCCTCTCTCTCACTAGTGCAGCATTTTCAGATGCATACATGGAAGTAAAATCAAACATTGCTACATCTGGTTGCCCGTAGTGATTAATTGCAAAATCCAAGGAAGGCAGCTGGTAATTCGTTGCAAAGTCAGCAGCTTCTCTGGCGTAGGACAGCAGATTGCTCTGGTTCACGTTTTCCCCACAGAGGAGCAACTCGGTATCAACACAGTCCTGCAAGGGGAGGAAGGTGCAGGGTGAGACAGGCCTGTCTCTGGACCAGAGCGCGGCAGCCGCGGAGCGGCTGCGTGGCAAACACGCATCCCACGGCACGAAGAACCAAGGGAGACGTGCCACCTCCGCAGGAAAGCTGTCAGCAGGTGAACGTAGCTTGTGTGCTGCCCCAAACTGGAACAGCCTACCCTGACATTACACTAACAGCTTTACTTGCAACAGAAGATAACACCTTGGCTACGTGTTATTTCCGTGTCTTGACTTCCGTCCCAYCAAGAGATATTATCATTTTTTGTTTATTACCGCTACAGCACACCCTGCTTCTGAAACCACACGGGAGCAGAAACRTGGGCACGCGCCGACGACAAAACACGCTGGTCTCAGCCTGAGGATGTGACTTAACCTCAGCAACAAAACATACAAACGTGGCTCGCGGAAGCTCTTCTGCCACGTTACTCTGGATTGCCTTTTTTTAGCCAGCAGGGTGAAGGGCCTTTCCTCTGCGGGTCACCCAACTTAAACCCCAGGATTATTAATACGGCAGTTTCTATTTACAGCTTAATCGTGGATGATCGCGGGGATGATGCCACGAGAACCGCTATTAGCCCAGTTGCCTTTAGCCAGATCGTCTCCCGCGCCGAGACCCAAGCGGGTCGGGGGAGCGGCCCCGGCCGGCGAGGGTCTGCGCCCACCGCGGCTCTGCCCCGGGGCRCCCCTCGAGACGGCCCCGCACCGGGGCAGCGCCCACGGCGAGCAGCTTCCCGACAGCTCGCCACACGCGCTTCCTTCGGGAAGTTGTACTCAGCTATTCTGGCGCTTTTGAGAAAAAAAAACTGACCTCCTCTGGGTCTCCAGGAAGAGGAATTTAAACAGTGCCAGAACACTTTCTAGAAACAAAAAACAAAACTGACATCTTAAAGAGAGGGGGAAAAAAAAAAAAAAAAAAGGATGCCTTTCAAAGTGCCTCAGAAATTCCCAAGGATTTTAAAAAGTTAGGCCATCATGTTTACACCCTCCGTCTATCATGTTTCACCTACGCTGGAGAACTCAGAATTTCAGCACAGGGTAGATTTTAACACTTCCTTATTTGTCTGATAAAACTGGACCTAGATGGGCTAAAATCAACCTTTAAATAAACGAAGTTTTTATTTGGTGGTGTGATGACAACACTACACAATTTCAAAGCAAGCCAAGATCCTTTTTCAGCCAGTTTCAGAACTGACAAATTTAGGAAGTATCATTTTCAGTTCCCTTCAGGAACTCTGTGCTGACTGGAGGTGTTGGGATGGACTCAGAGTAACATCTAAGTGACCTGAGCTTTAATGAAGTGACCTAGAAAGTCTATAAACACCTTCTGTAACACAGAACTACATGTATGCAGATGTTCACACTTACTGTCGGCCCAGTAAATAAAGTAAGTCTTTGCCCAGGATTTTTACCTACATTAATAATCACTCCTTTGTCCAAAAGACTCTGCTTTTTTGCTGTCATCACAAAATAATGAGTGCTATCTTTGTAGTAAACAATATTCTCCAGGTCAATTCCTGAAAAGAAGATAATACATTTGTCATGAAGCACAGAGCATTCAGTGTCATTTACTAATAATATCTGATTGATCCCCAACAAGTGTTTTTCCTTCTTGCATTATATGAGATACATTCACTTTCCCTAGCTGAGATAAGGTTTGTGGACAAAATGCTGTCAGACAAAAAAAACAAAACGGGAGACTGGCCCTACCCAACAAAAGTTGTCTCTGAATAATTTATTTAGTATCCCACTAAGGAATAGTCAATTAACTACAGCCGTAACAATCTTCCTAAAAGTAGAAAAGGGGAGCTAGTGAAAAAAATTGTTTTTCAGGTTGATAAAGCTCTAGCCTAACCAGGAATTCTGGTATTGACTGTAATAAAATATCTGCTGTAAACAAAAAAATTGAATTGCTTATACTGACAGTGGATGCAACTGTTCTGAAACCTCTTTTCATACAGATTTAATTCATAGTTTATATCTTAATATCTATGTCAAATTCAAGCCCGTTTCTTTTCAGTTTTATCAGACTCGCTCATCAAAAAAGCAAGAATAAAACTCCTAGAAGGACACAGCATTTTTGTATGGTTTAAGCCATCCAATATATGAACAGATACAAGCAAAACAAACCACATTGCAAGGGAAATCCCTGGGTTCCGGAAATGTTCTTCTAAAGATGTTGTATATGTCAGGCATTTTTGCATTTGAAAAAACCTTAAATATTAAAGCAAGCTATGATGTGGTGATGTCCAGTCTAAATAACCTTCCATTGTACCACAGACATCTCCCTCTGCAAGATCCTGAAATCAGCAGCATTTCATCACTTGTTTTTCTTAAATACAATTTAAGTTGAGGTTAATAGGAATTGGGGGGTAGATACGGAGTTGGTCTGTCTGATTTGGTCATAGAAAGAGTGAAGATCCACCCACCTGTTTCCTCTTTTAGGTCCTGGAAGAACTTCTGATTGAAGATGAAAGCGACACCACTGATTTCTTCTACCTTAGCTTCTGCAGTTGTATTTCTGTTTATAAAATTGGCAGTGATAGCTATAGCCAGCTTTCCACGAAACTCCTTTCTTCTAAAACCTGATAAGCAAAGAAAAGAAATAATTAAAAACACATGAAACTTTTCACGCCCAGCTCTAAGGAAGAGCCTGCTCAAGGCAACGTGGCCTCCTCCCCAAGTCCAGCTCTGCCCTTCGCCAGCGCACCGTCGCAGATCTCTCCTTCCCTCTTTGGCTGCCCCAAATGCAAAGAGGCTTCGTGCTCTCGCTGCCAGCTGCGATGGGGAGCTGCAGGGGAACCACCTGAACRTGAGCAGAAGTTAAACACAAATCGTGACTGAAGGAAAGAGATGGGAAATAGTGCAGATGAATTCTAACGGAGATGAAATCTAATCATTTTTAACACACTACCTAGCAAACAGGGAATTTTTGGTACATGGGTGATAAAAGGTTTCTGAAAAAAACATGCAAGAGATCAASAGCCAAAAGCAGCAGAGAAAAATCTGAAAAATAAAATCTTGCACAACAGCGCTAGGTGCACACACTACCAACAAATGATGTTCTCCAAAGACTTTGAGGCTCTGAAAAATGTTCTGTGGGTGAACTGTTACACTCCCAATGTGTGACTGACACAGGTCAGCATGCTAAATTACTTGCTCTCTCACACCATCCTAGCTTCCCCCTCCGACACAGACAAAACAGAATGCTAAACCATAGTCCAGTGATCACACGTTTTAATCTTTCCCATGTCTGTATTCTCCTTACACCTGAGCAAAGCAGGACAGAGGGTCCTTCGAGATTTTTTAACCAGCTGCAGATGACTTTTCAGAGAATACATGGATTTCTAAGAAATTAATCAACTACGAATTCTTCTCTGTTTCTTGAAACATTCTAGCTAGTGAGGCGAGTTTCAGCCTCATTATTTCATTGGGATAAATTTAACAAGAAAATACTAGCTTCTGTATGTAAACAGTCCTCAGTCCACCAAATATTCTCTTAGACCCTGGCATTATGATAATCATCTCAGAAGAGTCTGCAGCCAAGGCATGACTAATTTTGTTTTAATTGATGTCTGGCTACTTAAGTAAGGAACATTTTCTAATGTAAGCATTGTAAGGAATTAATACTAAGTATACCGTGTTCGGCAGACAGAGGAATAAGCAGACACAAACGATGAAGCTAATAAAAAGGGAAATGGGGTATTTAGTGAAGAAAATAACAYGGATATAATTAAAGCTACAAGGGGAACATATAACTAAGCAGCAGGTTTGATCCTGGGACACAGGCGCTTAGTCAGCGCCGCGCTCACCGAGAGGCTTGGGCCACCAGACTTCTCCGCAACGGCTCCCRCCAACAAAGCAGGTTTTTTTTTCCCTTATTATCTTTTGGATTTGTTACCAGAGTAACTGCTTCTGAAATTAATCACCACCGTTCAAGAGCGACGCCTCCGACGCCTTCGTTAGCTCCCTGGCAGTCAACGTTTGGTGCTTAGCTCAGACATACAGCCCAAACTCGTGGCACAGCAGCAGAGAACACGCAGCTCCTGACATGCCTCTTGCCAGCCCCCTTCAAGCTAAATCCTCGTGTTACTGCTTAACCTTGAAGGAACTGTAATGGTACCATGACCCACTCTGGAGGGCAGTGTAGATGGATACAGTGCAGAGAATCAGTAATGACATTAAGTGTCTTCATTTTGAGCTACAACTTAACAGAAGAAGACATCACATAAGAAATGTTTTTCACCCAGACTTCTGTGGACTGAAAGGTAGCTTTTTGCTTTTTTTGTTCTCTCTTGGCTTTCAGGCCTTCCAAAAGGCCCCCAAAAAACACTTTTAAGGCTACAAGGACACATTCACCTACCTTCTAGTGTGTTCCTGCGGCCATCTGCACCGATAATGACATCAAATTCGAACTCCGACAGAGGGTGATCCACTGGGAGAAATTCAGCCCTCCAACCTATCTCTAAAAACACAGAGAGCAGCATTTATTTATTCTTCAGGAATACAATGAAGTCGTGCATTCAGACTTTGAAGAAAGGCATTAGTGTAAACAGTCAATTTTTCATTCAACTGAGTTGAATTCTGCCTCAGATTGATGGAGGTAAATTCTGCTGGAGTCAAAGGTATATGCAGACCACATTAGCAAGGCGTTAAGCTTATAAGCTGGCAACAAAAAAGGGAAGCCTTCATTTGGATCACCTAATGCACTACACTTCCTCTAAGGCCTGTATCACAGGAATATACTTAAGCACTTCACTCTTACAGAAATAGCCCCAGAATGACCTTAACGGGACAGTGCACACATTTGCAGCAAGGAAATGTTGGGTTTTATAAGAGGAAAAATAGCATTCCATCGTCAATACTTCTAAAGCCGGTCTTCTACACAAAAGTTAAAGAAGTGTACCCATAAAGGTAAATTTAGTTTTTGCATTAACACAAAATAGATAATCTGAAAGTGTTTGTATTGCCCATATTTATAAACTATATTTGTGCTTTAACTACTTACGATAATATACTTATTTTACTGTTACTACATGAACACTTAACAAGAAATAACATACTATTTTAATTAAAGTAAAAATTTCAAATATTCTCTTACTACTATTCCCCAAATATTAATCCTGAAAAAACAGAAATGAAATCTTCATCTATTTTAYATAAGAATCTTGCGTAAGAGGGTTGATAAGACTCCATGTGCCAGTGGGAGTTTTATTAAGTATAAAAGCAAAATGAGGCACACTTAAAATCCATCCTCAATATTTATATTATCATTAAAAATTTGTTTTCGTAAGAAGATACCAAGAAGCCACACCAGACTCCCTGACTCCCTACAGAGCCTCAAACACACGCCAGAAGACATAGCGCAAGGTATTTTTTTGTTTTGTTTTGTTTTTTTAAGTATTATCAGTGTACTGTCACAACGATAGTTATCATGCCTTTGACATAGCAAACTTTGCTTAATAAGTACCAAGGGCTCCCAAACTTCTAAACGTAATTCAGCGACATTGAGTGACTTCATATAAGGTCTGACATAAAAGGAAGTTACTGTGTACGGAGAGGCATTTAAGACAGATTTTTTGTTTGTTTTTTCTTAAGCTCTTTTTCACATTATGATACACATACTTTGGTTTTCTTGATCCTCAGGAGGTTCCACAACTTTCACAAATTCTAGATTCACATGGATTTCAACTCCTAGCATAAGTGCAACTTTGAAGAGGATAAGTTGAAGCTGTCGAATACCTGTGGATGGTAACAAACAAAGACATATTTAATACCTAAGCAAGTACAGGTGTTACCCACTGATATCCATTGTTAACAAAACCAGGTAGTGTTAACAAAACCAGGTAGTGTGACGAATTAAAATGTAGCAACCAGCCCAGGATGTTATTCTCTTCTGTCTCATTTTCCTTTTGCTGCACGTAATCTCATAGGTGTTAAAACCTATTCCAGTGGTTTTTTGAAGCTTTCCTTTTTAACGATATTTAAACAATCAGCTCGCCCATCACATTGGCCATTTGGAGAGAGAAAATTCTTCTCAGTGTAAGAAAATTATTTCCTTGCATATTGTCACACTTTTACGTATTTCCTCATTAAAGGGCTGCATCTACCTTTACTGTGCTAGAATGAATACTAAGATTCTTCATAAAATTGCAGTGAAAATCTATTTTTAACAAGGTTGGATTAAACAAAAAGTTAAAAAAGAGTATTTCTAAACACCTCTTGCTGCTCTGTATATGATTATGTCATTTGTGCAATTGCTATTTTGCTTAAATGAGGGAGACCACCCTATTTGTATTTTGAGCAAGGTAAATGAGTTCTCTGGCAAATCAAGGAAGTCTCCATTAACCTTCTGACCTCTCTGCTCCTCTCGACTGAGCAGCACCCACGGCCCCCCCATACTTACTGATGTGATCAATAGATCCCGCACAGAATTTCCCATAAAATTTCTTTGCTCCCAGTCCCCGGAGGTCGTGGATTGTAAAGGGCCAGAGATGCAACACGTTGTTTCGTGAGAAGGTGTCCCGCTTCTCCACCACCACAACTTTGGCTCCCAGCAGGGCAAGCTCTATGGCAGTCCGCAAACCGCACGGGCCACCACCGATAATTAAACACTATCAGAGAAAAGAGAGATTTTTACATAGAGTTTGGAATGGATTTCCACTTAATTCTTTCAGTATGACTTGATACACTGCTGGACTTACGGTACTGAGAGCATATTCAGGTAAATTACTACAAATCAATAAACAAATCCATAAACATTCAAATTTTCTCTGCTGCATGGTGTTCAGTCATTTTATAACAGAGGATAACCTATGTTTCACGCAGGCATAAAAGTAGCTGCTAAAAAGACGTAACAGGAAAAACAGCAAAAAGTCAAACACTTCTATAGCATCTCTGCCTGGATGCTTCCAATTCGATTACATTTTGCTTTCCAAAACTATGTGCAGAAAATAGTTACAGCATACATAACAGGGAAGGGAAAGGAAATAACTGATCTTGGTATAGGCTTTTTTTGGGGGGTGGGGGGTAAGAGGAAATCAGTGCACATTTGATAGGCTTGTTAGACAAATCTACGATAAGCTTTTACTCTTATATTACTAGCTATTCTCTCCTTCATCTCATGAATATAGTAGCCTAAGTTCATTCACTGGTATGAAGCTGTAAGTTTCCACCGGCTAGAAAGCAAAGGATTGCCAGAAAACAAAAACAACAAAAACCACCACCAAACCCACACGTATCTAGTGCTTAGGTTTTCCTGACTGATTAGTAGAAACCAGTTAGAGCCACCGGCTCCTACAGCTCAGCCGCCCGCCCTGCGCCCCCGACACGCTCCTCTGCTCCCCTCGCACGCAGCCGGACAGCGATGACGGCTTCAGGGCAAGCACCGCCTGCAGCCAGGGCTCGCGGGATGCAAGCCTGCTTCCCATCGCACTTCTCTTCCGCAAAGTTGGGCCACTGGTTTATTTTGGTTTGTGTGTTCATTTATTTTCAACTTTAACATCTTACGGGAAAATTAACTGGCACTGATTTCTGTCCAACCCAACCATAAGAGTGTGAATTGTTCAAATAAAGCAGTGAAATTTTCACTGAAAGAAAAGTTCCTGTGAGGTGCTGCTGCTTTTAAGTGTTTTGCTAACTAAAGATACTAAATAATTTAAAGCTAGATTGCCACTTYAGCCATGTCCTCCTCTTTCTTCCACCCAGAACAACTTACTTAATTCATAATTTCAGAAGAACRCTCTTCACTGCATGCTAAATATCAGAAAAATACCAGAAGATGTGATTACATACAGGAAGCAAATGGAGTGCAGACGCTGTCCTGACTGAGGAGCAGGATTATTGGCAGGGCCTGGGTCAGCTCCTTTCTGCACATACTTGTTATGATTTAYATGGGAACTCCACGTTCGGACAAGGACGGGGCTGCTTCACGGCTACCCAGAAACGTTTTACAATAAAGGCCATACATGGCTTCATAACGGGTTGGTTATTATTATTTTTTTTTTTTGGCTAACAAACTGTATTATATATAAATAAATGCAACATTTAAAAAAAGCAGTCTTTGGAGATACAGTCATAAGGGATCTTGCCAAGTAATAAAACCCACGCAGAAGACACTGACAGTTCCTCCTGGTGCTCTGCAACACAGCATGTTAACATTTTAAGGAGGATTCAGCCCTCTCCACCCTCCTATCACCATTGACAAAATAGCTTTCCAATTGCCTAGAGACACAGTGAAAAATGGCTGTATATTTGCTATCATCCATGGTTACCTTCCATAAACATATTTATCTATGTCTGGGAACCATTTGTTCTTTAATAAATCAAAGACATTTCCCACTGATGCAGAGCTTACTTTTGGCACGTCATCATCCCCTTTCTGAAACTTCTGGGGTCAAAACTGGCACAAAACCGTTGCAAAAGTAATTCCCACTGTGTTTAGGTTTAGGTTCCTACCTTAAGCAAGGAAGGAGACAGCACCCGTCCTCTCTCTGCCCTCCCTCCCCAGCTCTCCGCTTGCAAACAAAACTGTAACACACGAACTGTCTCACTGCCATTCCAGCAAGAGCCTTGAACAACTTTCTATTTCACCTCYTGTTACCGCAGGCTTTTGGTTCCCCGGGGGCCGCATTTGCAATTAACTTCTTGCAACTTAACCCAGAGCAGCCTTCTGCAGGCGGCAGACACCGCACAAGCGAGCGTGGAAGGATCGGTCCCCCGAGGCTAGCAAAGGGGTCTGGCAAATCCCAGCGGCTCCTGACGCCCTGTCGCCATTCACGGCTCAGCTGCCTCAACGGTGCCAAATCCTCACCCAAAAAGGTGAACGCTAACCGGGCTGAGCAGCGCGCCCTCCRCGAGCTAATCCAAGTGACAGCTGCAGAAGTGGGCCGACGCGGAGCTCCCGCACCCTCCCCGTCCCGGCGGGAGTCGAAGGGGGAAGCCGCGTGCAGGTGAGAGGCGCCTTGTCCAGGAACAAGGGCACGGCCAGACTTTGGTCGCCTGCCTGGAGAAACACCACGGTGGCATCAGGCGCTACCTACGGTGTTTTACACCGAGCGCGTACTGTGCCAGCGCGAGGTAACAACGCAGGCAAGAGATGTTCTCCTTAGTAAGGACTTCACAACAGAAAGGTCTGAGCTTCTGTCTGCAAACCGGTGTGAATACTTCTGGCCAAGAGAGACGTCTCTGTGCATTTAATCGGCTGCCCCAAGGTTAGGGCCTCCAGTAAGACAAGACAGGAGCAAACAGCGGTGTAGCAAGAACGAGGAGGGATAAAACACGGTTATCCAGTTGTGTAGCTGATTAACACACATGATTTAAAAATGCCTAATTTGCTCCTTTATCCATTATAAAAATAATTTACCTTTGCACATATATTGTGTTTCTCATCCAAAGATCTCATCCAAGCTAAAAACACTGAACAGTTGTGCTCTAGCAGATGACACACGCACCCGGGGGCACGGAGCCAGGACCTGGACCCCATGTGCCCCGACCCTCACCGCAGCCTCGCGCCGCCACCCCGAGGTCAGCGGCCCAGAGGAAGAGCCGGGCGTCACGGGCATCCCAAGGCACCGGCTCCGATGCCAGGGACTCACCTTCGCTCCAAAAYGCTTWGCTATGTTGCAGGCAGCATCACCCRAACTCCCTACACCTTCCTGTAAATCCTCTCCTGCATATGAATGTTACTAGTTACTAATACCACAGATGCAACAAGGAAAATGTGACACTTATAAATTATTATATAAATACATATGCTGGTTTGAGTTAAGCTTTAAACTTTTACCAGTGCATTTTYAGACTACTAGTTGTAAAAATGGCACTGAACAGATCTAATGCAAACTTACAGGCCAGTAGTAGTGGCCAGCAAACAACTTYGGGATTTTTTTTCAATTTAAAATTATAAGTTCTAACTAAACCACGTAAATGTTTATTTTTCAAAACAGAACAGTAATAGTAAGCACATGCATACTTTATAAATCTTGAYTATTTAAGCTGCTGAGTAAGCACTGTTTCCATAGTCCTGTTACACAGTACTATATTTTTCTCTAAAGTGTAATACCTGTTTCTGTATAAATCTTGTCATATACCAYACACAGCCACACACTGTTCATTGCATTATTTATCTTTAAATGGAAATGGAGTGGTAATTTCATGGATTTTTTTCTCAACTATAATTGAAACATGTCAGAAAAGTTTCACATATAATATAAACATACTGAGTRTTTGGCAAGTCTCATTAGTTTGATGAGACTTCAAAGGAGGCCAATCTGACCGTAAGAGAGGGTGCTTTCTCTCCAGGAATTTGTTTCAGAAGTATCTCAGAAACCTCCAGTGCGTGTTCCTTCCCTGTACAGCACCACGGTGCGCTGAGCTAAATGACGGTACAAGTCGCTCTCCAGAAGTGGAAGCATTTTTGTGCCTGCCACAGGTTTCCACGCAAGCTCCTGCACCAGCGGCTCAGCAGGAGGGAGAGGAGGGAGGACAGGAGCAGGGACGCGGCGTGGGGCCAGCGCCGCTGACAGGGCAGGGGCACTCACAGCCCAGAGCAGCCCCGCAGCGACTGCAGGCATCCGCATCCCGCTCCGGGAAAGCCGCACGCCGCGCGTGTCTGCGGAGCACCTTCATTCGCTTTTGCCTAGCGCAGACAGAGCTGCAAAGCTCAACCACTGAAGTCATTCAGCTTCCTTTACCTTACATGCAACATGTGTCCAAACCAACAGCTGGCACTCAAAGCCTACAGGAACGTGTTTTGCCACCAGGAACAGGTGCAAAGGGGTGTCCCCAGCCCGCCTGTGCTGCCTAGGTTGCTCCCAACAGGTTCTGCCAACACCACGGCAGTGCTGCCTTCCCACGGCAAAGCCACCTCCTCCTCCGTTCGCYCAGGGCTCGGGTACCCTCCTTCATGCAAACACAGGATTTGGGGCTTGCCATGGCCATGGCGCAACACCAAAGGCAGCAGAGACCCACCAAGGATTAACGTGGCCAGCTTCATGGGATTACATCCTCCATGGATCTGGGCAAGTGCTTATTCGCGATRGAGCTACATGTGATGCAATGTGAGATAGCCATGAAATGTGATGAAACAACGCGTTTTGTGGATTAGTAGTGACTGTTTCCCTGGAAAGGCTCCAAAGAGAAACAGCTGCATAAGCATCCAAAGCAGACAGCTCACAGAAGCTGCTTTTCACTTCATCCTCTTCACTAGCAATGAAAACGCTTCTGGCAGGAGCACGGCTGCTCAGCAGGACATTCATGGCTTACCGACTTACAGCTTATCTGACATTTGTAATCTCAGATTTTATCGCAGCGCTTCACTGACAGTCAGCGGCTACAGACGTGCAGCCAGACGTACCCTGGATCCTCCGACAGCCGCTACAGTTTTTAACACTTCAAACATTACAGCTCAAGTAAAATCGCTTAAAACCAAAATCATATATGACACTTTCTCTCTCGAGAGAAAACGTTATTAAAACGGGCAGGCTGGGGGCCAGGCGCACGGCCCGCCGCGCGCCCCACGGTCGGCCCCGGGAACGGCCGCCGAGCGCGACCCTCGAGCAGCGGCAGAAACCGCAGACGGGCCGCGCGGCCGGGGAGCGTGTCCGCTGGCCTGCGCGCACGCACGTGTTTACGTACAGAAACACAGACACGCACACACACGTAAGGGGGGGCAGTGCCATGCTAAAACAAGAATTAATTTCTTCGCTTTTAGGAACAGGCCAGATACTGAAACATATCCCATAAACTTCCGAGATTTACAAATCTATACTATATGCAAATACAAGAAAAAGTCATTTTTCCTGTATTTTCAAAGGAAATTAAAAAAAAAAAAAGTAGAAGTTGCTAATTCATCTGATCCTACAAAAATTAAGTAAATTTTAAAAATATATTTCCTCTATTATAATATGTTTTACAAACTTGTAACATTAGCAAGGTTAAGTGTTTCGTTTGACAAAAATAATATTCAATTAAATGTATGTTAATGGAAGACTCAGCTTCTCCATTGAGTTACGCAAACACTTTATTTAAAAGCACCACGGTCCCCAAATCTACTTAACATTACCTTAAAAGGTTATTAAAGCTGTCTGGCCCTTGCTGACCGGACRTTTTTGGAAAAGCGACCACCACACAGGCAGTAACACCACCTGGGCAGCCTGAGTGCAGAGGGGGGTGGCAAGGTGAAAACAAGAACATCGCTGTTTTTCTTCTCAAAAGACTGCACGGGGGTTCGGGGCCACCAAAGCTCGGCTCCAGCCACCCCGCGGCTGCACCCGCAGCGGCTGCGCTCACGGCTGGACGCGGTGCCGGGCCCCGGGACCGCAGGAACTGTCAGCACCAACTTCCTTTTTCATTTGGACAAAAAGCCAAAGTGAAACATTTGTACGTTTATTGCATTCATCTGGCTCTTCACTGGGCTTTTTTCCCCCCTCTCTCTTTTTTCAGAAGATAAGTTTCTGCACAGAGAAACACCACTTGCTTCCATTTTCCCTGGAAGAATTCAGACACATTTGTCCATCAGCCTATCTGTGTCTCRAATATTTTGACTAATATTAGATTTGTGCAATAAAACCCCTTCTCATAGTTTGAAATGAAAGCAATGGTATGAAAGACATCTAAAACTTATAGGCTGCTATGCAACACGCACACACAGAAGGCTGCACACATTCAGTTTAATAGAGCCAAGTTTCTTCGCTAATGCACCAAAGCTGTCAAAAAATTACTTGGAGCCTTTCTGAAGAGCTCTCTTAGGAGGCCTTGGTCATCTTCAGTATGCTGAGTCAATCCCAGGGCTTTTATACCAATTTGCATGAATAAGTAAAAGAAACGGCAGACACGGTATCAAAAAAGTATCGCTGGAAACTTTCAGTTCCTCTTCACCATGCTTAGAACGATCTGAAGGAAACCTGCACATCATCTGATGAGGAACACTCTGCTGTTTCTAAGGAACAGACCATACATCAGAGACACTCACAGGAGAGTGCTTGGATGCCATCCTGAAGAAGTTAGCCAAGAAAACAAACAAACAAACAAACAAACGCCCGAGGGCAACCACAGCTGGAAGGGGAGAGCAGCGCTGCCCGGCAGGGCAGAGCTCCCGGCGCTCCCAGGAGGGACCCTGCCGCGCCGGCTCCCACCAAGCCGCCCTCGCCCGCTGCAGAGGACTGGCCCGGAGGAAGGGATTTCTCAATCTTTATGGCATCCAAAGCATGCAGACAAGTTGGACACCAACCATGGCTTAACTACAGGCAGAAGTTGGCAGCACGTTTGAAAAAAAAAAATAATAATAATAATACTGTTGTTACAGCCTGGTCTGTCTACAAAGAAGAGATATTATACTGAACCTACAATTTTTAACTAAACAACAATTGCAAAACTTCATAATCTGCATCTCAGAAACYGTTTTTTTAAAGTGAACTTTGAGTGAAGTAATTTTGACATCATTTCACAGGATATTTTAAAATAAATCTTTATACTAGGCAAATTATTAACCAACAGTAAATTCAGATTTGATTTTTAAAAGTCAGTATTGGGTAAATGAGCTCATACAGAACTAGCTGTCATGTCTGAGTCAGAATCCTTTATTTCTTTATTTCCTCCCCCCCCCCTTTTTTTTTTTAGGCCTGAGTCATCTAATTCCATCATTTCTAACTTTCCTAAGGAGAACGACTATACAGTAGTGTATGGCAACTATAGTTGGGCCCCAAATTTAATGCTATATAAAGGCAATTCTGGGTTTCTAGAGTCTATTTTCTTCCAGATCAACCTTTACATATTTTTTTTTAAAAGTGCAGTCTCCAAAGACATTGCATTTGCCAGTGCCAGCGTTAACTGCCACTTAATTAGTAAAGTCAAATATCGCTTTACAGAGCCAAAATCTGACATTTTTTGGCCTATTATACCGATCACTTGCATACATTAGTTTASTATGTATAGTCAACGATTCTCTTTCTTACGTTTCAATCTATAAGTTGAAAACACTCAGAACTGAGTGGCCAACATCTCCGAGGGCTGCCGAATCCCACAGCGCCAACAAGCCGGATGAATTAGAGCAGCCTGGACAACCAGGCCGAGAAGAGGCGTCCTCGGCGCGACGGGCCGGGGGCGTTTCCGACAGCGGGGGAAGGAAACGGCACCCTCGGGCCACCCAGCAAGGCAGCCCGGGGGCAGCGTACCGCACCGCCAAAGCCGGGCGTCAGAGCCTCCGGGCACCGACGCCAAGCCTTTCTTGGCTTGAAGCAGAGGAGGCGCGTAGCCGTCCTTGCGGCTGAGGGTCGGACGCTCCCAGAACGAGAGGGGCACGTGCCGGTCCACGTAACTTGCTAGCCCGGCGGCGCGCRGCGCTGGGCAGGAAGCGCGCGGCCGCCCCTTGCAGCGCGCTCCGGTCTCGGCTGCGATCTACCCCGCCGCGGCCGCTTCTTCGCGCCGCGCTAATCCAGCAGCGACGCCGCAGGGCGCAGGCAGCAAGGGCACGTGGGCAGTCGCAAAATGCAAGTACCTGCTGCTGCACAAGTCCTCTTGAAAGCACTCTTACAGACCTCTGCCCACTCCTGCTGCCCTGGGCTTGCTCTAGYTCACCCGCGTCTTGCCTTGCACACGGGCTCCGACCCGGACAACGCACTTCAGCTGGCGTTTCGCCTGCGCCCACTACCCATGCCGGTGCCTGGGGCCCAGCACGTCTAGAAAATGACGACCTGGCCTAAAGAGSGAATGAAGCACCAACCTTCATTCCCTCTTTAGATGGGTCATCATTTTCTAGTAGTTTTTATAAGTTTTGTGCTCTTGATCTCAGGCTTTTTCTTCAACTTTTCATAATCTTTTTAAATTCTAATCCTACCTTTCAAAGCAACTACAGCCCGGTTTTGTTGCATCTGTACTCCCTCAATCCAGCACTCAAATTTTAGTAAGTGTCAAGCAGCACTGGCCTSCAACAGCAGTCACCAAAATCCCACGTCGTACGTTCCTCTGGTTTGGCAGCAAGCTATTGCTAGCACCATTGGAGGCAGCACGGTTCCCTAGCTCACTATGTCAACACCCCTTCAYAATTTAATCTAGACCATATTTCACAAGTTTGCTCATTAAAGCAAGGGCTCTGTGACAGTCAAGTGGGAAAAGTAACTTCTGTTCCCCTTCGAGGTGCAAGGCCAACTTCGTGCAGGAGGAAGCAGTGCGAGGCTGCACGGCTCACAGTCAGTCCCAGATGCCACCATCACCCACTTCATCCCTCCCAGCTCATCTCCTAGGAGCCTAACACAACAGGTCCACAGCTCCTGTGTGTCTCWAGTTTAAAATTTCTGTGAAGTGCTGCTCCTCTGCAAGCTGAAGTAACTGAATGCTTGTCCTTCCCTCCACCACCACCCAGCCTCATCCGGGTGCCCAAGGGGCTCTCACAGCTCAGGAAGATTCAGAGCAAAATGCAGGCACCTGCCAAAGGAACAGCATGAAGTTGTGGAGGTATTCTAGGCACATAAATATATGGGTGGTATTGCAAGGTTTGTTCTGAAATACAGCTTAAACCCACCCAAACAGTCCAGACACGAGTCAAAGGTTTAAAGATTCAGAAAACTGTAATGGTGTCAGGCTGTGGCATAAATTCTGATTATTTGTCAATAAACACCTTGCAACAGATAGATGGGTTTAAAGGCAAGTATCTTAGAGAGCTGGAATGGTAAGCATAGGTTAGGTTACTTCGGCCAGAAATTCTAGGTAAATGCAGATCTGTAGGAATCTCTGAAAGAGACCGGTGAGCACAAGAACGAACGCAGCGCCGCTCCCCCAAACTCCGCTCCTCCGGCCAGGCGTGGGAACCTTGGAAAGGACCCGYGCTGCGAGAGACAGGAAATCGCCTCACTGTCTGCAAGCTGGGTTTGAGCAGCCGCACGCTTAACCGCTTCTTGGWACCCAGAGTTACGCGACTCCTCGCCTATCGGTAGGCGAACACGACCGGGGCCAGGCTGGAGCGCCGCAGCACCGCGCGCCCGCGCGGGGCTCTCGCGCCCTCRCCCCCCACCCGCGCTGCTGCGGGCAGCGGGCCCTGGCCCGGCCGTTCGCTCCCCTCCAATTAATTAAGCCACCCGCGGTGACAACGTCAGCGACAAATGCGCGACAGCGGCTGGGTGCCACCCTCCAGCCCCGTGGGAATCCTTATAAAAACATCCAGGAAAGYGGGTCAGGGCGGGACAGCTCCCTCCTGCCGCGACTGGCAAAGCCGTTAGGCGAGGGGCACGCGGGAACAGCTCGGCTCTGCCAGAGTACGGACGCAAAGCTACTGTTACCCTGCGAGCCAAAATGCCGAAATTCCCAAATGCCTGAAAAAGACTTATTTAGACTGTCTGATTATGTTATTTTGGCTGGGGTTTGTTGCTTCTCCTGACTGATAAAGCTGAAAAATCGTGTGTTTGTGGAAATGTCTGCAGCATAACAAAAATAAAGTGATTTCACTACCAAATCGCATGCCAAAYATTTGCCGTTGCTGATGTAATTTGGCCCAATCCGACAGCTTAAAGCACCACTCAGGGAGTCAAATACTTTGTCTCCTTTGCAAAAAGCCCCGTCTGCTGTGTGTCCTGTCATCGCCCCGATTTGTCCTCCACCCTCTCCCTAAAAATCTTGGAGGAAGAAACAAATCTGTGTCCAGTGTTCCGCTCCTGTTTCACTGCATGTTTATAGGTCATTTTTTGCTTTCCCTCCCTCTCACTTCAAGTAAATCCTCCTTACAGTTCAAAGACATTACTCATTTTAAATAACTCTGTAGAAGTTATTAAATTTTTTTAAATTAAATTTACCATGTAGATCCAATGCAAGTGCCCTGCCCTAWAAGARAAAAGCAAAGAAATATAGATAATGAAGTAAATAGCTTCTCTTTCAAGTACACCACACACAGTCCCGCTTACAGTCAGTAGAGTATGCGGCATTTCATAGCCCCAGCTGCTYGATAGGTTCTGGATTCTTCTGCCTAAGCACTAACTGTTTATAATCTGGCAAAAACTTAACAAAATAAAAATAACTACTTTGGAGAAAGGCACCTTGATGCCTTTTTGTGATAAATCACAGCCTTTCTTTCACCAAACTTCCTACAAATGTGATACTCAACTTCTAGTCTCAAGTTTTGCGACCTTCAGATTAATGCAAACCACAGATTAGATTTCGGCCTGACCATGAACAAAGCTCTTAATGCAAACTGTGTCTGGAGTGTTGCAGTTAAAAAAAAAAAAAAAAAAAAAAAAAAAAAAAGGAAAAAAGTAGTCAAAAAAAATCATCTGCACCCTCTGAGCCAACAGTAGATTTCCTCAATTTGCAGCGTTTTTGAAGTGCTGCATGTGAAACATGCAAAACAGTACCTGAAAGCCTGCTACTTCCCTATTCCGCATATTGCAYAGCAAGCTTAAAGAACTGGAACTAACGAATACTTGCCTAAAAACAAAACAAAGGGGTAGATGCTGGTTATGTACTGGTGATTTATAAACAAGTGCTCACATGAGGTGTGACTCACATCAGTGAGCTGTTCTCACCTCACCTGGTTGCGCTAAAAGAGGTAGCAATGCTGGTTGCGCTAAAAGAGGTAGCAACGCTATTTAATCCATTCAAGTTAAGTTTGGCACGCTCATTACAAAGTCTGCTTACCAGGTCTGGAAATCTCCCCATTTCAAAAATTGCTTTGGAGAGATCGCTATGGCTAGCGAAAGGCACGTGCCACCTGGACTGTAGCTCTTCATAGCGTAAACAGTTCCCGTTTTCCTTATAACAGGAATGGTTTCAAGTTGGAGCATGCTTGGCGCTCCCTTTTTTCCATCTTGTAACTCATTCTCCTCATAAAACATTCGTCGTGAGGGACAGGGTCAACCGCGAAGCCCGAGAGCACGAGCTCCCTGGGGTTTGCACCACACAGCACAGAGCACAGGGAGAAACCTGGCCAAAAATCTGCGCGCCCTCCGAGGGAGCTACAAGCGCCAGCGCTCCGGGAGGAAACGCAGCCACAACACCAGCAGGTCGCTACATGCTGGATGCTCCTGCTTAATTAAGAGACAAGTATTCGTTTAGCACTTGAGAGGAAGGAGAGGAGAGAACGTGGGGAAGCCAACGCACCTCGCCGACRGCAGGTCGGGCGTTTGCAAAGGCGCGGATGGGGGGAAGCCTTCCGCGAGCCTCAGAAACTCGTCTCACGTAATTATTTGAGTCACTCTCTTGCAGTAAGTTTCCCAATACGAATTTTTAGGGAGGAAGGGCAGGAATCAAATCCATCATAAGACAAGCCTGGAAAAACCAAGTCCAGGACCGAGAAAAACTACAGGGCCCAACAGGGACCAACTCCTGCTTTCCAGGAATCTATATCATATATACACGTGTGTGTGTGTACRGGTAAATATAATAAAATACTCACATATATCTGCATGTACACATACACCAATCAAGACTTCTAATCTCAACTTTATTTACTTGTTTTAAGCTGATACCGCCCAGGCTCAGGCCAGCCTCCAAACCAGCAGCTCCAACCACAGGGTCCCTGTGCCCAAGGGCAGTGCCCAACATCAGGGCCACGCTCAGAAACCCAGCGGCATACACAGCAATTTGCCACCACCCCCACTCAGCTGGGCTAAAAATACGGGCAATACAGTCATCAGAAGCTGGGTACATCCAGAGGAAAAAAAAGCTCAAACACTATTGAGAGTATAATGATTACGCATTAGCGCCTTAAATGAGTTTCCTTATTCTCCTTGACTGTCAGCATGTTTTGAAAATAAAGCAGCATACACATTTGAGAAATAAAACATTTGCACGCCTTAGGTCCGCGAGACTCGGCCCCTTCCCTTGAGCAGGGCCGGGGGTGCTCTCCGGCACGGCCGTCTCTGCTGCCTCCAAGCACGGACCTGCAGTCGCCAGAGCGCCCGAGCTCCACGCGCGCGGCCGGAGCCGGGCTCTGCCCCCGGTACAGGCGCGCACGCATYGAGCAGCAGCGGGGCCCCGCTCGCACGCGCCCGTACGCGTCTGCGCCGTCTACACAGGTGAACTGCCAGCAAGTCAAGCGCCCGAAGTAACCTGAAGAGGCTACTCTCCACCGAGACGTTCAGCTTACATGTTTAGTAGCCCACGTGTCTTTAAAAAGCTACTGAACATGCTCTGCCATGAGCTTGACGAGTTCCTCTTTATTACTGTATTCTGATGTTTTGTGTGTTCAGAAATTCAGAGAAACATTCAAACCGCTCGTGTATCAAACAACAGATGTCAAATCTTTAATCTTCCCCGACTGCCAGGCTACCTTCCATCTCATGAGCAAGTAAATGATCGTTACAGACTCTGAGCGCACTACTCACTGACTAGTAAAAGATGAAGATGAGTGAGAAGCTTTGCCGTGAATTTGTGCCCTCTTCCCAGAGCTATTCGGAAAAAGCATGAAATGACTTCTACAGTTTTGGCTACTTAAACTAGACTTCTGTTTTTCTGTAATACAGGTAAATTGAGCAAATAGTAGCTTCAGAAATAGCAATTTAGAATAGCACTCATTCTAATTTTACAGGTCTGTGACAGAAGGCAGGATGTATTTGATATCAATTTAACATACAGATGAACTCCTCCAGTTTCAACCAAACCATTCTGCCCTAAATTCTGTGCATGTCTTTCTGCAGAGTTTTATTTTTATTCTGGTTTCTCGTATAAAAAAAGGGGGGGGAGGAAACAATGTCCATTTACTCAGTAAGGCAGCTCTGAAACAGCAGTGGGTTTGAACKTCTTAAAAATTGTTGAAGTGTTTGTATTGCTCCAGCTTAAAATTTTATCATTGCCAAAACTCCAAAAGCTGTATTTGGCAATGCTCTCCGGAGCAGTAAGGACACAAGATTATTGTTGCTTGGTTGGGGTGGGATGTTCTGTCTGTACAAAATCTCCATGTATATTATGGCTGTAGCAAGAGTAACTTCAGCATGGCTGAAGAGTTTGTAAGTACAAAAGAAATCAATAAGTACAGCATTCAGCTCTTAAATTTTGTGAGAAAAATGACCAGTTACTGGGTGAGGCAACAGATTCTGGGTTTGTGAAAAAAAGACGAAGAACAGTTTAGATCCTGATTGCAGTTTATCTCTTGCAGAGATTGGGGAAGATTGCAAGGAGCCAGACAAATTGCAAAGCAGCACCTGGAAAGACCTGCGAGTTGCTGACTCGGTCACAGTGCTCATGGCCACCACCTCAGATGAAGCCTTCGGTCCCCCCCCAACACACCGTCCAGTGATGCCTATTGGCAACCTCAGCCCTGTTCGCAGGACTGCAATCGCAGAAAGCCACGTATCTCACTCTGTGAGCCTGCTTTAACAATTCCGGTTTTCGCTCCAGCTGGTTGACTTCGACCCATCCTTTTCCTTCAGGGGAAGCTCTGGGGCACAGTCCACCTGGGCAGCTCCACAGCGGTCAGTGGCAGRTGCCGCTCTCCGCTCAGCCCCCATGTGCCCACACCACTATTAAAAACAGTTGCTCACCTAAGAAGCAGRGAGTGGAGGGCCTTACAAACATCAAACCACCGGCTGCGCCAACGGGTAACAGTGGCCCAACATCTCCACGCTGGCCCTTTTGGGGGGCTACTGACATTTCTGGAACCCCTCCTGCGCCAGTCGGGCTGCTGGGGCGCAGTTAAGTAGCCTGCCGTCTCCTCCCAGYGCGTCTCCTCGCGCCCACACGGCGCAGCTGGGCTCTCGCAGCGCACGGTGGCTCACTCGCGAGCAATGCCTGCCAGATACCCTCACAGAGCCCACAGACCACCCTACCACGCGCATTTGCGACAGCCTTCAGRTTCATACTTCTCTCCTTAAATCAATGACGACAGAGTGAAGTGCTGGTCCAGCTCCCTAATGAACACCTGCAAATCCTTCATACAGTATCTATACACACACTGTCCATACACGATACTCCAGACTCGCTTGCCATTTGATCACGTGCAGCACACGTGTCCATTAATATGTCCCTGCCACTAAAAATAAACCTTTACCCTTGAACAGCAGAAATACCGTATTTCCAACACTGCACAAGGTGCTGATTAGCCTCTTGCTCTGCAACCTTGTAAAACTTTACACAGGCTGCACTTCAATGCACCCACATATTTCTATGAGTCTTCTCACCCTATTTAAAAATTAATCACTTTGCTTAAGGACTTTGCAGAAATAGGCCCCTGCTTTCTAGTGTTGCACTTCAGAGAGCAGGGCTTCATTTTTCTTATCTCATAAGTRGTCTTAAAATTGCTTCATGTGTTGCAAATAATTCCTTAAGTTAACAATGTAAATTTGGACCTGGGGCTGTACGCAGGGCGAGTAATGTGGAGTATCTCTCCTGATTTATTCATCAGCAGACACTTTCTCATTACTTCACTTTCTGGTCTGTTTTCACCACAACCATGGTCACCGACATATGTTTGAGAGCCTTTTCAAAAGAACAAAAGGGAGGGAGGAAGCCCAGGTCAAAAGGAAGTGATGGGAGAAAGGGATGGAAAAAGCAAACAGAGGAAGAAGCAGGAGGCAACCAGGAAGTGTTTTTTACCTCAGAAAAGTTAACAATAATTGGGAGCTTATAAGCAAAACAAACCCCCAGACATACTATCTGTACTGGAGGTGATACGGTATCCTTTTCCCTGACTCTTTTGAGAAGTCTCAATTCAGTGATGAAAATGAGAAGACTTTCAACATCGCCCTTCTGCTGAGTCCATAAAATAACACTTAATGACAGTTTTAATTAAAAAGTCCTCCATGGTTTGATGTCTAAGTACCCCATGGGGTGTCCTTCCTCCCTGCCCTACTTCTGTGCATTCAAACAGCTTCTTAAAACTGGATCTTCTTGGGGCAACTTTTAGCTCTAATTTAGCCACAAATAAGTGAGCTACTCTGAGTAAAAGCCATTAAAAACAATCAATCACAAAACAGATGGAACAAGTAGTGGAAGCTTTTTTGTTTTTTTGTTTTTTAAAAAAACAGTTTTAACAACAAGGTTTACACAGATGCTCAGCAGCTCTCCCTCTCAAAATACGGCATCGTGCGTTCTGCTAAGGAGAGCGGCGGTTCCTGTCCCATTCRCAGCCAAGTCAACCACCTCCTTCAATAGCAACCGCACAGCGATCACAGAAGCTGTGTTTGTGARAAAGCAATTATAGGAAGGTGTTTAAATCCTTAAATAGTAAAGGAATTTCTTCTGCTGTTGTTTAGCAACTGGAGCCAATGCTAAGTGTCAAAGACAGATGTCCAAGTCTCCAACCAGCAATTCCCAGAGAGCAGTTCAGGAACTGCTGCTGAAACACATTTGGCCACCCCGACTCTCAGGCAGTGCCCCAAGCAGCAAAGAAAGCGACCTGCTAAATACAGCATGGCTTGTGCTCTGCAAAATTCTGTTTAATAAAGAAAATAGCTCTGGGAGCCTCAAATGAACRAACTTACATCTGATGTCTAAAAGGGCATAGCAAATTCTTTTTGGTATTATTGAAATATTTTGTTAAGCAGAATGATTGATTTTGGTACTTCTATTTGCTCTGTGCTTCCACAAAACTTGCAGGAACAAAAGTATCTGAAAATCTGTCAAAATGAGTTGTTACCAAACACAGTTTCAAAAAGAGTATTAAGAGGAGGCTTACGTGAATGAGTACATTGCATGCAATAATAGAAACCTTGCTTCTGCAAAAAAAAAAAAAAAAAAAAAAAAAAAAAGCTTAAAAGGTTCTAAACTATCAAATCCAAAATTGAACTTTTCCACTTACCTTAGTGTTCATACAAGATTTTCCACGTTTATACTCTTTGTGACTTGCTCTTTTATCAAGCTTGTTCCACAAAGCTTTGGCCTTCCATGTGGTCACTCTTGACTTCAGTTTGGTGTAAAAGTTTCTATTGTCCAAAGGGTCTAATTCAAGTTGGCGAGTGAGAATATTAAAGGCCTGAATGGTACCTTTGCATGTTGAAGCTTGTACAAAGTTTTCAAATATCTGGCCAGCTTGACTATATTTTTCATCATCGTTTTCCCCCATGTTCTGAGAGAAGCGTGTAAGAAGGATTAAGCTGGAGCTCTTGTGCTGGGGCACAGGCAACCAACACTACCAAGCACTTCCAAGYATGTTACTCCTAGAAAAAAAACAAATACAGGCCACGTTAAAGCAGGTTCTGCCGAATGAAACTAAATCCACAAACTGCACGTGTAGCCAATATGAACACAGAAACACAGCATATGGCCAAAGAACAATGTGCAAGATAAATCAGCAATACCATTCAAGATGCATGCATTTAAGAACAACACAACAGACCTGCGCTGCCATAACCTGCACACCACAAAGACTGCTTTGAAAACCCTACACACTCAGGTCCACCGTTCAGGAACAACCAGCTTCCCCCAGAACCCGAYGATTTTCTTACCTTCTGTTCAGTGACAGCCACTAGGTAATAAATTTAAGACGAAACCAAGTCAGATGCTTTTCCTAACCAGAATTTAAGTCACAGGTAAATGGTCTTAAGCAAACATGCGTCCAAAAGTCCACACTATTCCAGGGAGATTTCTCCTGTTACGCAGCTAGRAGAGGGGTTTAGCCAAAGCAGTTCAAAATTGGCGCAAGTAGCCAGGCCTCTTGCCAYGAGCAAACGCAGAAAACAGGATAAGCAGGAACATTATCACAAGCTACTCCAGAACTGAAGTAACAGAAAACAAGTAACCAGAGAGAGCTCCCCCTTTGCTCACTCTTTTGCCAAAACGAAAAAGGATTAGGTGCTCTGGTGCACGGAAAGGAGTTTTATCTCCACATACTGAAGTTACATGTTTGGAGTCTTACCTTGTCGTGCGCTACAGACATAAGGTAGCGATGCCTGACCCACTAAGCCCCACTGTCTTTTTCTAGTAAGAGGATTATTGTCAAATTGTGTCCAATATTGCAGATAAACACCCCTGTGTTCCATAAGAGCAAAGCTATTCTAAATTAACAGCAGTTTGCAAGAACTGAAATAGTTTCATTGGGGCACTCCCTTATCCTGCTTTACCCTTGTTCTCCAACGGGGAGTGTCTGAAAGAGTCAGCCAAGGTCCACAGAAAATATCCAAGTGGCTTTCGCGTTTTTCAAAAGAATTATTACAGGTTGTGTAGAAACTTGCCCTCAGAAGAGGGTCTACCTGGGCTCAAGCCCAGAGATTTAAGTCATATTCTTCYTCTCACTATTAAGAATTAGCTACCAGTCCAAGCAATCAACAACTAAATCAATGCTTGCCTAACCTCCCACATAATTAGTTATTTTACTTGGAACGTCATCTGTTGGCTGATAGTTTTAGAATAAATTGTTAGAAGGGCCTTTGAAGTTATGCTTTTTAATTTAACATTGTTCACAAACTGTTCATTCTCTGCTTGTACTTCCTTCACAGAAGAAAAGAGAAAACCAAATTAGTATTTTAAAGTAAAAAAGAGACCTACCATGTCTATCTCACAATCCTCTAATACAGAAAAATATTATGCAACATATTAAAGAAGATCCCAAGGGGAGAAATAAGAAAGCATTTGGTACAGTCACATTCCCTGGCTATGCTCAAAATAAATAACCTTTGTGCGCACATCATCTTTCTGTTGTTGGTTTGTGGGTAAAATAAATTGGCAGCACTTAAGAGTCTGTACATTTTCTTAGACCAAATGTCATGATTAAATACTTTGTGCCAAGAATAAGTCAGAAAATTTTTGTTTTCCATTCTGAATTCTTCATTTAGAGTATGCTCCGTGCCCTTTTCTGAAGGGATTCATGAGGTGAAAGCACAAACATGCTGTACGCCCTGACTAACCAAAGGTCTAATTTTTCAAGAAACCGAATGTCCCGAGCCCCCACCRACTCAACAGGCATTGCCAGTCCCCAGCCCCTTTCCAGTCGGGGCTCTCCGAGGAGGACGAGCTGACCCCCGACACYGGCGAGGGGGCCCGGGGAGCGCGGCCACGCCGGCTGCCCCCGAGCATCGCAAAACGCCGCGCTACCCGGCTATTTCTGGGTTGGCCTGAAATCGGCCGAGGGATCCAGAAGGTCCTGGGGGAGCAGGAAAGGCAGGGACTGCCAAGCAGATGGTCTGCTTGCGATCAAGCTGAACTATAAGTCTGGATTTAAGATTTACATACAAGTTCTATTATAAGAGGGAGGCAACTAAAGATAGCAACAGCACTGTKTAAGACATTACAACATGGCTTGTGTGATCTATAGGCACTCCRGGATTTGAGGCCGATTTAAAAAAAATAAAAATAAAATAATCAGTGATGAATGCTTACTTTGTCGTATGACTTCAACACCTGCCTAAGAAAGCAGTGTGCGTCAGGATGGTCATCATGAGGAGAAAGAAAAGCTSGTCTGCATAAACCTTGCCTAGAGTACTACCATTTAACCACTTCCTACTTTGATTTTTTTTTTTTAAAAAAAAAAAAATCACCCTGCGGATGAAATATAGATTCAAAAGTCTCACCGTGGTAAGTACTGGTGCCAGCATTGCAATCTCTGCTTGTCAAAGCGACTACTGCCTTTCCTCTGGGAATGACTCAAAAATATAATAAAGTCAGTTTGAAAATTTACTTAAGTGCTGCAGCCCAATAACAAGTTTGGGCCACAGCAGATAAGAAAACTCGAGAAGCGGAAGCAGTATGGACAAAGAGATCCTTTAAGCGAGAGCCGAAGCGCTCACAGGTTTTCGGCAGCCGTGGGCGAGACGCACAGCTAGCAGGAAACTGCCGCTCTACGTCCCGCGGGTTACGCACAGGAGCAGGCGGCTTTCCCTTTGACGCCCGGGCGCTAAGGAAGACTCCGGAGTTCGCCGCCGTTGGAGGATTCCTCCTGCCGAAAGTTATCCCAACCTCTTTAACGTCCCTGAGCAGGGGTCAACTGCAACGTCAGATGAAGGAAAGCCTGAGAAGCGTGGGTCATCTATGGTGGCTACCCAAGGAGAAAGCMAGGAATCTAACACAGCTTAAAGACAGGCAGGGGAGAGAGCAAGAAGAGAAAGTAGAAATTAAAATAACAGTGCACGCACAGATGTCTACATATGAGAGTKTTTCMYTSARKGAAAMACTCTTACTAAAGGCATTTTTGAGACTAGCAAACAAAATGCCTCTAGTAGCAATTGCTACCAAAAGCGATGCACCGAGTTGGTTCGCTTTTGTAACAGGAAGCCCTTCAACATGATATAGCAAGTGACAAAGCTGAAACACAGGGGTCACTAAATAAAAATGACAAACTTTTGACAACAGAAGCACGTCAAGTGCTTGTTGACAGTGTTTTGGAGCAGTAAGCYCAAAAGTGCTCTTCTTTTGGTTTAGTTTCCCCACTGGAGAGAAAAAACTATTAATTTCAATTCAAACTCGCAGTACTTCTAAGTAGTACTTTTAAGGACTCTCCTTAGTCCCTTAGTGCTCTGTTTCTAATATTTGAGAACATGATCCTCCAGGAGATTGGAAAAGAATTAAATTCCTCGCATTTCAGCACCACTAATCCTGATGCCATTTTCAATACAGCCCTAGTTTTGCCATGTTTACTGAGAGTAAATTCTTTTATTAAGACGTTAGTCAGGCATGCAGGATACAATACATTTATTGTTTGCTTAACAACAACAAAYGAATGGATTCTGCAGCATCTGTAGCAATCACTTACTTTGGACTTCCCTCATCACAAAAAACTACAGTACTGCTGCTATCTCTTCTCTGTCAGATGTCAATACCAACGCACGTGAAACTGGCTGCACTACAGCACTTCCTAGGCTTTTCAGCTTCATTTCTACCCACATCAGGCAGTTTGTTTTCAAATATAAATATTTCTATCTGGAGGAAACACAGCTTTTTGGTGGTTTGGTTTCTTTGTATGCTTTCCTGGAACAGACATAATGGGAAAAAATATTTAATGGGATTCTGGTAACAACTAGAGCTCTCCCTTGCTTTGCTTATAAAACTGSTTCAAACACAAAAGTAAATCTGATTAAAATACTTGTTTTCTATGGGTGAGAAACAGAAAATGCATTTGTTAAGATGCAGAGTCCTAAGAGAAACATCACTGAGCACAAACTGCTTCTGAAAAAGCCTCACAAACAGCCTCTTTACAAACAGCTARATGAGCTGTATGTATTGTTATAGAAAGCCGACTTCCACCAAACTCCCGCAAAATAACTTTTGAGGCCAAGTATGGAATTCAAAACAGCTCCTACTGAGACGCTCACTGCCTCTGAACTTACAAGGTTACCGTCCAGGCTGCTGTTAGCTTGTTTTGCTCCGGCTCCAGGAAACCCTTCAAACATACGCCTTCCAGCAAGTGCTGCTGTGCCGCTTTACGCCGCCGCATCTGGAACCGCCCCGTCCCGCCACGCAGCGGGAAGCGCGCGCAGCAAGGACACCCCCGCCTTCCAGCGGGCAGCATGAAACAAAATTACCTACCCTAGGAAGCCATCCGCAACGCGGACTAAGGCACCACTGCACATACTGCACCGTCAAAGACGGCACGTGGGATGCGGGGCCGCACGGCGCCGCGGCCCTCCCTGCGCTGGCTCTGCGACGCGCATTTCGAGCGAACGACGAACCACCACTTCCCAGGCGCCCGCACGTGGCACAAGCTCAAACTACTGCTGTATTGCCGAGGAGCAAGTTCTGAACTAGAGATTTTTTTTTTTTTTTCTTTAAAGTAACTACCTCACATTAATACCCCTGGGAACCGCAACAATAAGTCTAATGGTTTTGAGAAAAAAAAAAAAAAATCTCTAGTCCAGTTGCTAGGTGTCAGCTCAATAAAAATTAATACATCAGAGGCAAGTGTTCTATATATAGATTCTTATATAAATATACGTAAGTGCTGTTACTGTCTTTGTTTTGTTKTTATTTAATGTTTTATTCAAAATACACAGTAAAACCACACAAAGTGAGTTTCTATTACTTAAAAAGAGATTTTAAATAKCCAATATACTTAAATGAAGCTAAATGCCACTCTTAGCACATTTTACAATCAATTCTGTTTTCCTGGTATAAATTATGATTTCAGACTTAACATCTGCAAAATGTCCAAGTTTTCCTTCAACAYCTGTTTTTTAAAAATTCCTTTTACTCAAAAAGGAGACGTTGGGAACCATRGTTTAGGTGCATAAAAACTCAACGCATGGGCACAGACCATCTTAGCGTGATTTCAGACACGCTGCACACATCCAAATACAAAGACCTGAAGTGAACAGTAACTTTTAGGCTTGAAGAACCTAGATCTCCTTGAACGACAAAGCCGCATGGCACATTTCTGCTGCAAGACGCTTGGTAGGTAACAGGTCAAACAAGGGCTGACTTCTCTTCAAGCAGCTCCAGAAGAGCCACTTGATTTCTTGCATCCAAGCTCGGGGCATTAAACCTGGGGCACATCTATCTCGCGAGAGCATTCGCATGCGTGCACGTGTTTATRTATGTGCACACGGAAAATACTCGGGCGTATCCGAGCTTCCTGCACATCCCTGCAGCTAAAGCTGGCAAACTACTGACCAAGTGCAGATCTGATGATCGTCTGGGCTTGCCACAGGTCCTAAAGGCTTCAAGGAGGTGGACTAGGGAAAACATGAACCAGTTCAGAGTGGCGATACTCATTACGAGCAATAATTCACTGATGATTTCATATAAGGACTTATTTCCAGTTTTAACTACATACGTGCCTATTCCAGATTCAGGAAGTATTTTAATGGTTAATAAACCAGGAACTTAAGTGCAAATTACTTCACGCAACTTAAGGTATCTAYTTAGTTTCTTTACCTAAAAATATGCTTTCCAAAAACAAGTTCTTAAGTAGGAAGGGCAAAAAGTAGTTCACAAAGCAAAAACGCCTACCAGTGCAGATCAATTTTTTGAGAAACTGTTCATGGATTCAGGCATCAGGCAGTAAATCTTAATGGTCAGTATTGRTTCTGTTTTCCTTTTACCAAATGCCATATACCCTCTTATTTCCTTACACGCAAGCCTTCTTGTGAGGCCCAGAGAGGACTCAGAGATTTCAGAATCACAGACAACATAATCATCCTTAAGATGAATATAGTTTTCCAGAATTTAGAATTTAATTGACCAAATTAATGGACTGCTGGGAGCCACATCCTGCTTATGAGTTTTCTAGATAGTCAGTTACATGCAAAAAAAGAGTTTGCACCTTCAGAAAAAGAAAGCTTGCTGGGAGAGTATTTTAAAAATAGTTTATCTAACAGAGGTGCTAAAAGCTATAATAAAGTTCCAAATTTCCATAKAGTACACATCTTTAAAGATAACTTTGGATGATTAAGTCACATTCATTAAGGGTTAATGTCATGCATAAATAGCATATTAAAACCTGACTCATGTTTAGCTTAGTTACAAGAAAGGACATTTTTCAGCTCTGCTCTAGAAGAACTGAAACACAATATAAACAAGAGTAGAAAGTTTATGCTGATGTTCTGGGTTGGGACCACGACAACAAAGGGAAAAAGAAAAWAACAAAAGGAATTTAACATCAACCAGCAAGTAAGTGTACCTCTTAAGAATTAAGGCACCTGTTATTCAAGTTAAATGATRTTATGAAAATACTGTCAATGAAAAAGATTAAATGGACAAACTTCCAGCTCTGTGAAAATCCCACCCATCTTTGCCTGCAATACTTACAATACAACTTACAATTCCAAGCTCACAGAGCAAAACAGCTATGATGCAAGAAATGCTAGGGGTGATTGGTTGGTTTTCCACCAGCATCAGATTTCCCACTCTCAGCGGGATGTCCAGATGCCAGAGAGCCCTCTGGAGTGGCGGTGTCCCCCTCGCCGGGCTTTCCTCGCAGGCGGGGGGACGTAGGGATGGAGGGGAATACGCTACAGGAGAGGAGCACGCGCACGAAGCAGGAACACGCAGAGCGCGTTCGTCAGTGGCCACGGAGATGCTATTTTGTTAGTCCTCCCAGCACCGGGGCAACCCAAAAGGATGAGCAGAGGGATGGACTGCGCACTCATGGCAAAAGACAGGGCTGCCGAGGCGGGTTGGTGGCTGGGGAGCCACCAGCAAAGGGAGACGTGCCCCAGGACCGTAGCAGCGGGAGCTACCAGAAGGAGCTCTGCAGCAAGGGCCCCAGAACCRGGGACACCCACGTGAAGCTTTTTCCTGCAGGATATTTTTTGAGAAAGGAAATTAATGTTTGCTTCATTTCTTTAAACAAAAGGAAAAAAAAAAGAAACAATGGCTGTGCTGAAGCAAATTGCCCTGTATACGTCTTGGGGAAAAAAAAAAAGGAACAGCACTAATGTTAGTTTTCACAGAATATATGCCAAAACCTCTTGTAAGTATGTAAAGACTGTATTCCAAGTGCAGGTGCCTGGTTATACGGCTTCTCTCCGACCTGTTTCCCCCTCGCTAGTGGGGCTGTGCCAGCTGCSCAGGAGGTCGCCAGGCCCCGAGCTCGGCCAGCCGGCACAGAGCAGCCGGAGGGCTGCCCCGCGCACCAGGATCAGCCCACTGAAAACACCGGCCCTACCGCGCTGCCAGCTACCGAAGAAAGAAAACCTTATGAGCACTATTTTCACACGTATATAGACACAGGCTTTTAGAACTAATGTTTTTTAACACAAGCTAGCACTCAGTTAGTATGTCCTATGGCTGGTCACACCATTAATGTTATTGGTCACTCCAAAAAGGAAGCACGAACAAGTTAAAGAAAAAAAAAACAATTTTTGATCTTTGACTTGCAGTTGATGGGTTCTTGGGCTAGGCTGTTGTCAATTCACCAAATGACACTGGAAAATCACGAAGAAGGACCTGGAAAGGTCTGCCAGAGGGTAGTGGAAAATCAGAAAAGTGAAGTTAAACACCAGACTGTGCTAGGAAACAATTATGTGCGAAAATGGAATAAAACCTAACAAGTTTGCTTTATAGCTGTTTTCCTCTTTTTGTCCTTCTAAGCTGGACCCACAGTTACCAGAAGAGATTAAAAGAGAGACATCACTTCTGAAAATGGAAGGAGTATTTTTGGAAGAAAATGTGCAGGATGACTTCTACCCTCTTTCAGCCTTGCCTTCCCAAAGACTAAAGAAAAACAAAGTACAAACAAAAAATCCAAACAAAAATTCCAATAGAGTTACAAAAACATCCATTTCTGCTGCAGAAAAATCCTCTCAGCAGACAAAGAATTTATCTCAAAAGATCATTTGGGGAAAATTCATCAGAAAAAAATTTAGCAGTGAGAATAAAAAATTAGGAAGCTGCCCCTTCAAACCAACCTCTGGAAGTAGAGTAGAATTAAGCAGTAACAGAAGAGATGGCAATCTGGTGTCATTGTTTTCACAAGGCAAGTGCGGATATGGCCAGATAGAATTAAATTATGATTCATCATCTCAGGCACATGAAGTATACTAAGAAGTGTGTGAACTGAAAAAACACTTATTAATAGTAATTGTTCGTCACACACATAGTAAAGCCTGGTTCCAAAAGGCTGAGGTTTATATCCACTATGTCTGCACTGTCAACAGTATTGAAGGTCAAAGAAGTGGATGCATCTTCTACATTAAAGCCTCTATGCAACATTGGCCAGTTGCTTCCGATCACTTAAAAAGTGCAATAAGCTGTGCTTACATACATAAAAGATGTTATCAGACTCTTCGTTTGTCATTCCTTCATCTGCAAAATTTATTTTTCCACTTACCTGTACTTCATTGCATATAAGTGGGTATGCATGCTAGGAATGCACGTATTCCTAAAACTAATTCTCAAGAGTTACTTTTCTCACTGTCATCCAGTGCCAACATTTGCTTTACTGTATAAAAGATCGCAAATTTTTGAACGGAAGAATGCAATCTGTAGGAGGTTTTGGCCAACATCAACACACATTATCTGAAAGTCAAGATTAACAGTGGTTTCAAGAGTTGAGCATGCCTACGTGCAAAATCATAACAGATATGTTAAGACATCCAAAACGCAGAAAGTTTTAAGACAAATGTTTCATTCCCGTGTACTAATGGTCATTAAAATCATTTCATTCCCATGTATTAACACAAATTTACCTGTAAAGGCTACAGCTGTCTGGGATCCCGAAATGATGGAAACAGCAATTATTCATTGCTTCTTTGAATGTAATGCTTGTAGCTCCAGAGCGGATTAAAGACATCTGATTTCTTCCCCTTCCTACAGCTACCCGGAGACAGAGCTAAAGCTGCTGGGCGCCCTGACTCTCAGCAAGGTTGAAATTTTCAGAGAGAAGGGATTAACCAGTTCTAGATTTGCAGAGCGCCTGGTACAGCAAGGTCCTGATTAGAGCCAGCTTTGTTGGAGAAAACAACATTTTAAAAAGGAAAGAGATTTATGAAAACATCTTGGGCCAATGCGTTTTTGCTTTAACACAGCCCAGATGCTGCAAGCTGGCCAGATACTCGACAGCTCGTGCAGTCCCAGCGCTCCCAAGGCCCCGGTACTGCCCCGAGGAGGGTCCAAGCCCACGGAGCTGCCACCCCCACCCCAGAACCCCGTGGCACCAGCCCTCACAGCCTGACACGTGCTGCACTCGTGGTGCCAAAAAATGGGAACTGGGGAGCTTTTCCACAGGTTTTTCAAATATTGGGAAATTGTAGGCATTTTTATCCAACTTCTAATCAAAGCAAAACCTAAACTCCTCTCGCCAAAACACACTCGCATAAAACAAGCCAACAGAAGATGTTAAGACATACTTCATTACACTTCCTTCATACATAGCTCAAACAATTCTAATACCCCCTACATCTTATGCAGACCAAGAAGAAACTACTAAGAACTGAGAAAAGAAAAATGATTAAAAAAAAAAAAAAAGCTTATCTTCATCCTTATTTTTGACGTAACCTATTCATAAAGGAAACACTGTGAAAGCTCTCCATTTTACAAATACAATTTTTCACAAGAAAAAGTTTAACCAGAGCCGGAGATCTTGTATTATCTTGTGCTTTTGTCTGTTCTTACACCAGCACGGATTTAGACCTCTCTCCTGAGGGCAGATAAACAGCACTGCTTGTATTTCTCCAAAATTGTAACCAGGCCTTTATCTACACGCAAATCACCAAGCTTTAGCTCTGCAGGAGAAAAGGCCTAGCTAATGCCTTAATAGGGCGCATTACTCTGTGATTAAGTACTAACGCAACAGGTGCCCTAAGAGCAAAACGTGCAGGAGGGCCAAGGTTTTGCTGCACCGTCTTGAAGACGGGMCATCCATTGGGGCTCACTGCGGGGGGCTCTGCGTGCACCCACAAAAACAGCACAAAAGTAGCCTTCACTTGTGTTGCAGACTGCGCTGTGGCCTCCCCCACGACGCAGCAATGGACTGCGGGGCTGGAAGACCCCCACACAGCACCACTCGCTCCTGTGCTGCAAAGGAAACCCACGCTGGCAGAAACAGCCCTACTGGAAGCGTTTACAAAAGATCATTCGCTACATTCGGGCCTTTAAAGCTTGGAGCTGGCGGGCGGGGGGAGAGCTTCAGACCTRCCGTCGGACACCTCGTACTATGAAAACACGATTCCCCCCCCAAACACCATTTGCACTGCTACTCCATTACCAAAGAGAACAAACAAGCAACAAACAGCGCAAAGCAAAGCAACGATACCTTCTGAAGCAAAAATCTGAACCATGATGCTTGTGAATCACACTAGTTACCCTTCAATTCCAAACTGAAGTTAAAAACAGGTTCTTCAGTACACAGTGCACCCACAGGCACGTGACCGCGACTCACCTCCGGGTGCTGAGCAGCTATCGAACGAAGAGGAGCCTACGCTGCAGGTACCCACTCAGAGCCCGTGCGCCGCCTGCCYGGAACAACTCACTCCAGATGGGCTCAGCCCGCTCAAAGAAGTGAGTCTCAGCAAATAAATTAAATATCAAATGAAATACTTCAGAGAGGAAGTAGTAGGGAACTTGTTTATATCACCTCTGAAAGCAAATTATTCACATGATGACACTCTTTTGCAGGCAAGTCACACTACAGCCAAATTCTACGTAAAGAAAACTCTCGAACCAACAGCCCCAGGAAAGAGAGAAATAAAATTTAAGTGCCACAGAATAAAGTGTGCATGCTAGTTGTGAGATTTCCATAATGCATTTCTAAATCATAAACCCTTAAGAAATGGAGCTAGGAAGCGACCGCACAGAGAAGCAGGCACGCACACATCCGAGGACACGGTGCAGCGACCGGGCTTACGGGTGCATCTCCCAGGGCTCCTGCTGCCAGGAATCTGGGGCCCCTGGGAAACTCATTGCAGCGTTTCATATGATGGCACACTGACCCAAAGTCCTCTCCCTCAAGCTGAGCCTCCTCCACCTCTGCCCATCACCTGCTGCTGGATGCGACCAGCAAGCCACATCTGGGGAAGCAACACAGCACGTGAGAAAATGCAAAAGCCTCAGCAATGAAGAAAGCGTTTATTTGCCAGGTGCCCTAATGCAGTAAGTTGATCACATCCAGAATGACTTATTCCTACTTTTCTAGGATTTTTCAGTGCCGAGCTTATTTTTTCCACTAAAACAAAAGATGCCATGTACTTGCATACAAGATGGAGATCAAAAATTCATAAAGAGGTTGCAAGTTTTGTACAGTTACGCAAGTTGCCACTACAATCTCTCCTGTTCTTCCCCACAGGATGAGCACCTGAAATGCTGTTTTGAATAAACGAAGCAAGTCTAAGAAAGATTACAGAAGGGAAAAAAAGCAGAAGGCACTTTCACTGGATTCCTAATATCCGCAGTATCAACTGATTATGCACCAGCTTTTGCAGGACGTATTTCACCACGGCATCTTTGCACGCAGCCTATAGCACCAGGCGGATGACAGCTCACCCAGGTATTTGCATTTCCAAATGGGTCAGAACCGTACCAGGCAAGGAAAGCAAGCGCTCTTCCCTCGTGGCAGCCCGTCGCCGGCAGGGCCAGGCCAGAGCAGCCGCCCGGCGCAGTGCCCTGGCCGAGGTCCGTTAGTCGTCAGCAGGGTAAAAAGTTAGTTAGAGGGACCAGCAAGTCTGCATCGCGCACCGGCACAGCCGTCCGGGGAGTGGGAGCCCTGGCCAGGACCCGTGTCTTATGGCAAAAGGCTGAGAATTTCACTGCTGGAACTTTAAATTTTAAGCAAGTGATAGGAATATAATCCCAGATATAGGCTTAGGGAGTGAAAAGCAGGGGAGGAAAAGGTAAAGGCAGAAATCGGAATGAACAACTTAAATGCTGCTTGGCCCAAGTCTCACTGCCACTTGGTCACTTCCTTGCAGAAGCCCGCTACACTTGCAAAATCATAAGCGATRCTGGCCAGCAACATCAGGTCAAATGTCTTGAGTGAAACCTTAAAGACGCTATACAAGCAAGAAGTTCAGCTGCTTCCACCTCTCCTCAGCGTCGGCAAGGATGCTGTGCCACTGCCGTAAAACAAATCCCGTCATCTAAAACTGCRCCACCGGGGGAAGGTGGCTCTGCCGAAAACAGGGGAGGACCTGCGCCCGCCGGGGTGTGCCGAGCGAAACGCCAGCGCGCGACTGAGCGCCTCCCCCGGCACGGCAACGCTCAGCCACCGCAGCGGAAGGAGAGGGCRCTTCTTCCAGCGCCCCCAGCTCCCACGGGCAACGGGGAGAAGCCGGCGCACTGCAAACGAAGCACCGACGGCGGAGAAAGTCACAAAACGTGGATCAACCACGTCTGCACGGGATAATCACTGCGCATGCTCCATTTAAAACAAAAACGTATCAGGGAGSGAAGAGTCGAAATCAGGATCCTATCTGAAAATAGGAAGGTGACTGCAAATATACTCAACAGGAATTATTCATGTGACTATAACCCTGTAAAGTAAGCAAATATTTAAAACAAATGTTGTCTTTTTTGCTTAATTCTAATGAGCAGGGCAAGAGAGTTTAACATTTATGTTGTCGGTATCAGTCTCTAATGACCAGGCCCAGAACCATCAATCGGTTTCATTTTAAATTCCCTAGACCTGGTAGAGGCCAAAAATGCTGGCTCTTCTGGAGATCTTCCTCCAAGGAAACAGAGGAATCATTAAAATCAAAATGAAACCATTGTGCACAGAAAGGAAACATCACTTGGCTTAACCACTTCCTCCAAACCTAAAATAATAATTTCAGCTCTACTTCTGGCATAATATCATAATGAAGTATTAGATAATGGGCCAAACCCATATGGAAAGAAAGAAATTTGGATTGAAAGCATGAGCTGCTTCTTGGTATGACAAGACATGTAATTTTCTCATTAGAGAAACAGAGTCATTAAAAATAAATGCAACTAAGACTTCCATGAACTCTTCAGAAGCAGCAATCATAACCTGACAAAGACCTTTGATATCTGAGGAAAAGTCAGATAAAGCAACAAAAAGTTCATTTGCCTTCCGCTTTGCAAAAGTACCAAGTTGTCTTTCTCACATACACTTAAATAAGCTTTGCATGGACATCAGTGTATTGGCTACAGGACAGCTGATCAGGCAGACAYAGAAAGAAAGATTTACATTTCTTTGCTTGTCTGTATGCTACTTCAGGAGAGCCAAAAAAAAAAAGATATAGTAGTAGTTCACAGGCTGAGTACTAAATTACTTGTGTGAAAAAACTGTGATATATTGCACCAGCATTTACTTCTAAATGAAATCTTGGATGCAAATACAGGCGTGTTTCACATTATATGCCATTCCTTTCTTTACCTTAGAAAAACAGTGAAAAGCAACACTTAAATAAAAACACAGCTAATTTCCAGAAGCAGATACTTGTAGTTAAATTAGTCCGAGATTTCAGAAGGGCTCAAATCACTCTAGGGAAGATGTATCTTCTTAAATTCTATGTTAGTTATGGCCTTTTGAAAGTTTTACTTGTCAAAAAAAAAAAAGAAAGAAAGAAAGAAAGAAAAGAAAGAAAAAACACACTCACCTTAAAGGCCAAGATTTTCATACAGACATAGCTTTGTAGAACTACCCGCTTTATTTGACCATCTGAAGGGTGTAAATAAATGCTCCTTTAGAAAAAGCTGAGTCAAAAAACTGTCACACACAGTGTCAAGTAGTTTCATTGAAGGTCAGTTTGTACCTTGGAGGAAAGGGTTGTGAACAGGCATTCGTGTCGCACCCTACCCTGAAATAGCTGTAAAATTCCTTTTGTTCTGTCTTAAGGCACGGTAAGTGCTCTGTAAGCAGGAGCGTTGCTAGGCCACCCGGGCCGGGCAAGCGGTGGTCCCAGCGCACAAGGAGCCGCCYGCTCCTGCGCTCCCTGTTTGTCTTGACAAGTGAGTGGGGGATTTCTTGTTTGATTTTTTTTTTTAAATCAATTTGTGCAAATCCGGTCAGCCTGTGCACATCAACATATTTTCTGCCCGCTTATCAAAGCATCAAAGTTACAAATAAGAAGTGCCTGACCCGTCAAGTCAGCTGTGCAGCCCAGCAGCACATCTTGGGGTGTATTACCTTACTCGGCACCCTTGTGCTGCAGTTTCAGCTCAAACACCTGCTCCCAAATAGATACCAGGTACCCAGGACAAGAGACAGCACCTCACGAAATATTTGGCACCATGTCTCAAATTACCTTTGACGTGCACAGTTATTTATACTTCGTGGCACACTGCATGCCGCTGTGACAAGATAGCGTCGCATACTACTGTATGTCAGGAATGCAGGCAACAGATTTAAAYCAATCCTCACTTCAAGACACTTTTACTAGGAAGCAGGTCACTAACTGAGTAATATCCGTTTTATGCACTGAAAAATTTACGTTATTCATTTCCAGGAAACAAAATCAACCACCCTTAATCCTTTTCCCCTCACACACACATATCCCATCAGAACAATAGAAAGAGTTGTTTTGTTTTGTTTTTTTTTGTCGTAACAGGTTTACTATTGGGACATACTTAGTTCAGCACGCAAAGCTCATTTTTTGATGCATTTGCTAGAATACCTTCTAATATTGACTCTGTACCGAGACACAGTTTCAAAGGGCAATTACAGCAAGAAGTATTTGCTTACATCCACTCATCTCAGCTTTGAATTACGCACCAATAGTTCATATTTACGGAGGTTTTTTCCAAGCCCTAAACACATGCACATTTCTGATGTTCATTCAGCCAGGCCGATGTTCTGAACACAGGCGCTGCAGGGAGAAGCGTCGGCTGTTACTAGGCCATGGAAGACGCCCATGTTCCGCATTCGCTTTACGAAGAAAATCTCTGAAATCTGAAAGATAGCTCCAGACCTCAATATTTTGCTGTCCCTACAGCCATGTCATAACTTATACAAACTCTTAATTTTCTGAACTGATTAAATAAATAAATAAATAAAGCACAGGTGAGAACTGTGGGAATTCTTGGCACTCAGTGAAAGRGAGAAACTAAATATTGAGCAGAAGGCTAGCAGTTTGGATCTGAAAGAACTCTTCCATGTAATCATCCAAACCCAGGCATCACATTTCATTAGCAGGTCCCTTGGGGCAATTAGGATGGAAATTAGGCCTGGAGAAGGAAGATCTTGCACTCAGAAAGCTGTCTCCTTAACAAGGCAAGGAGACACACATGAAGGTGCTGTTCAAACTTGGGAAATCTCTCTCCCTGGCAGAAAAGCAATGGAGATTCAAGAGATTCTCACTGTGCCAGATCCACCGCTGGGGTGAAGCAAGGAGGACAACAGGATAAAAATAAAAATCTGCTCGACTATGCACTTAATGCCATGAAGTCAAGCTGCAGTACTCCCTGCAACACAAGCCCTGAATCTTCTCCTATGAGTTCAAATTGATACTCCTCAGCTCAGCACAAGATGACAGAGCATAAAGAAAATCCATAATAAACAGCCTGATARCAAGCATATACAAGAGATGATCTTGCGCAAAAGGAAGCTGCTGTGATGAGTGAGAAGAAACCAAAAACCACGAGCTATCTCGCAGAATAAAGTTTACTGAGGGTGGTGTTTAACCAAAGAGGGGTTATTTTTAGCTGGAAAGARTGTCAGCAGAAACACTGTGCTACATTACGAATTTCTCCCCTGCTTTTAGCAATTGTCTTAATTTCTTTAAATTCATCCATGTTGCCCTGTGTGCACGGGTTTGAAGGCCAAGGCTACTGCACATCCCAAACATCACTAGCAGATGGGACTCACCTCAGCCAATAACAAGGATTACAGTTATCACGATACACTCATCCGATTACATGCAAATAAGAATCCCACTATCTGACAAACCCAACTCTTCCCAAAGGGGGCTGGGGGGGGGGGGAAGCATATTCTCCCTTTGCTTCAGCTTCTACTCTGCTGCCTTCCGAAATGGTTAATATTTTTATGCTGGACTCATTGGTATTTTACTCACGCATGACGGACTAGAAGCAAACATCTTGGAGGATTTAAAAGCCTCTTAACTGGCTCTTCAGGTAAGTAAACACCAAAATATGTTATGTAAAGACCATTTTGATACACTCAGCCTTAAAAACAACACAGTATAAAAGAAATCTTAACATTTTTTCTGTTGTAAATTTTATAAGTGTTTAAACTGCTGTAAAACAATTTTAATAACAAAAATCTCCACATATTCCCAACAAAAGTTTCTCATAGCACTGGAAATTCTATTTTGATACTTGGATATAGCAGTCACACACAAGGATAAACTGGAAYACCCTACTGCGCATTACTACAGTCTACACAGGCAATAATCTGCAAGCTTAAAAAGTCTGAGAAGGGTTTATCATGGACTAACGGATCCAAAGAAATTGCTTTTTAAGAAGCCCAAACTCCATAACTACACATTTACAATGCTGAGCACAGTCATTTTAAAATCTGAATTTGTAACATCCACTTGGCTGGCTGTAGCATGTAGAGAAACTGTTGGCATCATTTGCCAAYGCAGACCAATGCAGATGAGATGATGGTGATAAAAAAATATTTTAAATCTAATCCACGTATTCACAACACTTCATCTGCCTGAAGGAGCCAGGTCCCAAAAACGTAGCATTTTGAGACCAATTAACAAAATGCAGCAAAGGTTACAGCAACAGAGAGGAAGGCTAATCTCTGAACTGCTGTTTTGTCTTCAGAAATATTTTCTGCTCACAAGGTCTCACCATCACAGCTTAAGGAGGAAAAAAGCAAGAAGAAATGAACTCATGTTCRGATTTTCTGCTGCTTACATCAATGTTACTGGGACACAGAAATAAAAACAAGCAGAACTTGAACTAACAAGAACTTGAAGTAGTTCTAAGTGTCAGTTTTAAGTGTCTGTTTTAATTAGTGCTATGGTAGTACCTACCTGTCCTGACAAGGAATCAGGCTTCTCTCCCCTCCACATTGTATGATGTTCACAAAAATTGGAAGGAAAACAAAGTCAGAAACACCCTCACTGAATGCAAGTTCGGCGCAGGAAAATGGCTAGATAGCAGCTCACATTTAAGCACAAGACTATTTTTTCTTTTTTCCTTCCACGGAACTAAGGCAGACTCTAAATATGACTAAAGATCAATTTGGGGATGTTTTCACTTGCTTGTAAATGCAGCTATGTGAAGATGAAAGAGTTATAGTCTTAGTCATCTTCTCCATGTCAAAAATAAACTGAGCAATTTCCAGAATGTGTCATAATACAATATTAACTATGTATCAGCACAGTCACTGAATCAGTGGACACTTAATATCCTTAATATAGAATATCTGTATTTTCTGAAACCAGTGTCACATAGGATGCTGGAATACCCTGAACTACTAACACCACTTCTGAAGGACTCAGTCTGCAGTAGAAAAGTCTCTAAACGTGGTCCTGAAGACAAACAAACCACAGTCTCTCCCTCCCCCTGGGAGGCAGGGCCTCGTCCACCAGGACACGGGACTTGGCTACGATGCCAGGAGAGCCAAGCCGAGATCAGGAGCTCCTGAGGAAGGTTAGATGTTACCAAGGACTCACAACAAACCTTGCTGCCAMGCAGAAGATTCCCAATGGGAAATACATAGCATTTGAAAGTTTTCCCTCAAGTTTTCAAGATGCTAATTATAAAATACCAGAGCAGTGAGGCAGCTGGAGCAGATACAAGGTACCTGCTGGAAGAGATGGAAGGCTTGAAGCATGGTCACAGGGGAACAGGATAGCAATTGCCTCTCCTGCTTTAGGGTTCCTTAAGGAACATTTCCACCCCAAAAATAAGCTCTCTCATCTCTGCAAGGAATGCGACATGGACACTGGACAAGAAAATGCTGCTTCAGAGCATCTTAGAAGARCAAAAAACATAACATCTTCTCAGACAATACTTACTTCTAGATCCCAGATGCAACTCAGGCAAATCTGAGCTCCTCACAAACCACAGTGCAACCACTGCTCCAGCGTTGGGCATGTCAGACTGCCCTGTGCTTCCAGGGCAACACTAAGAACCACTAAAAACAAAATAAATAAATAAATCAGAGTTTTAAAAGAGATGATTTCTCATTTCTATACTTCTGCACTTTCCATATTATATTATACTTCCATGACTTCCTACGCATCCACCCATTTTTATGGATGGGACAGGTGAAAGTCAAGTGGCTGCATGGCAAGAGGCATCCAAATGCCACATGCTTCTGGATTCCCATCTGGGCTTCATGTCTCTACTTCACATTATAAACTGCATCTCCAATATCTTTTCTAGTACTATAGAGAAAACAGGGTTAACCCATGTAAAGCAACATTTTAAAGTATTAACTTCACAGGTCTTTCTAACGTAGGAGATAGTATATGTTTTYCAGCAACAAGTCTAAAAAGCAGAGCTGAATAAAAAGCTAGAATCAAATGCAGATATCTAGCTAGTCAGTCCAGTCATAAGACAACCTGTCTTGCAGCATAGAGAAAGCCAAGCTGTAGGAAAAAAAAAGAATGAGAACTTCTAAACCCAAGTTTAAAACTGAAGAGTGACCACTATGTCTGTGCTATAAYGAGGCGTACCTACTCACAGCAGTGGATTTATGGAATATTAGTCTCGGTACTTCGGAAGTACGTTGCTTGTGACCGCATAACCCTGGCTCTGCACAACTACAACTTCTGTTATCTGCCTGAAAGGCCGAGGGGGAGGGAGTCCGATCCTGCGGAGGTGGGGCTGGAGTCACAGTCAGGAGAGCAAAGTGCCCAATTAGTGCTTTGATTAGCGAATAAAATGCTTACAAAGATAAAGGCAGCATTTGTATTTTAAAAGCAACTTGTATTTCTAAGCAGAGAATTATGAAATTCTTCTGCACTTTTCCCATTTATAAAGAAGTGAAACATGACAAAAGTCGAGATCAGCTGCCAGATTCTGCCTGAGTAAGMCCAGAACGTGTTGAGGGTTCGGTGACTCAGTGCAGTTTCAATCCCCACAGCATTTACTGTCTTCATTTTACACGGGGGGGTGGTGGTAGTGGTGTGTATGATGTTGCTAAAGTTAGGAGCGAAAGCTTGCTGATGCTTCAGTACAGGGTCTTACAAGTTAYTTCTCCGTATGACTTGTCCGAGAGAAAGGGTAAGAATCAACGCATTTAGACAAATACCCAGGCACTTCAGACTAATTACAGGTGGACAGGTTCTTGTTCAGAGTACTTGCGTAAGTGATAACATACATGATTTCCAGCTTGGTTTTAGGCTAATCTGTTTTCCGCCCATGTAATACTTTCAGCAACCACGGCGGAATGGCGAAACGAGGGAAGGTGCCCTCCTTCCTCCCTGACCAGGGCACTTCACCAGCACCAATTAGACGTTAATGTTCCTGGGAGGCAAGTGTGACAAGGTTTATTAYGGCGTTTTAAAGATTAGGACACTGAGTCACGGGGAGGTCGAGCGCTTCCTCAGCGGCCACGGCGGGGCCCGAAAGGCCGCGGTCACGCCGGGGCCGTGCCGGCACCGCGCACGGCGCCGCCTCGCCGCGGGACCCGGGCCCTCCCCGGCACAGACAGACAGACAAACAAGCAAACCCCCAGCTTCCGACAGCACGCTTCCCAGCCATGCCAGCACGCCCCGAGTCTGACCTGCAGGGACCGTCCCCAGATGCAGGGACGCAGTCCGACGTTCCTGCTCAGAGCACATCCTGGCTGCACGCACCGGCGCGGCTGCCAACCGCGAACCGGGGCGGGGGCGGCATCATTATTATTATTATTATTATTATTTTATTATTATTATTTAGGCCGACAGGGACCTCCACATCTTTTCAGATAAACTCATCAGAAAACTTTTGGAAACTGGCTCGACCCCATAAGCCTCGGGGCAAACGAGCCGACGCTCGCCAGCCGCAGCCTCCACGCGGCCCCGCTGCCAGCCACCCCAATTCCCGCCACGCGCGCGCCACGCCGCCGCCAGCGACGCCCCGGCGCCCCGCGGAAGGACGGAGCCGCCGGCGCCGCACTCGGCGAGGCCGGACCGAGCGCAGCTC
>NW_028185816.1:65127-76689 GCF_003343005.1 Rhea americana | reverse complement strand
CGCGCGCGAGTGTCTGCGCGCGTTTGCTCCCCGCGGAGGGGTTTCTCCGCGCGGCTGTCTCTCTCACGGCCGAGCTTTCTTCCACGCGTGTCCCCCATCAAAAACTCACTTGCCTACAAATTTCTACCTCACAAAGGTGATTTTTACCACAAATTTTCCCCGTCAAAGACGAGATTTTTCCCCACCAATTTTCCCCGTCAAAGACGTGGTGTTTTTTCCACAAATTTTTCCCATCAAAGAAAAGGGTTTTTTCCCACAAAATTTTCCCCGTCAAAGACAGGTTCTTCCACACCTCTCCCTCTCAAAAACGTTTTTTTCCCACAGAACTTTCCCCCTCTTAGACAATTCTTTCCACAACTTTCTACCTCCCMAGGATGAGTTTTCCCATGCATTTTTTCCTCTCAAAAATGAGTTTTTACCACACAACTCTCCCTAAGATGAGTTTTTCCACAAATTTCTACCTCACAAAAACAAGATTTTCCACACATTTCCTCTCAAAAATGAGAGTTTTCCACACTTCTGCCCAAAGAAATGTTTTTCCACACATCTCCCTCTCAAAAATGACTTTTTTTTCCACACAACTCTCCCTCCCAAAGAGGAATTCTTTCCACCCATTTATTCCTCTCGAAAAAAAGAGGGTTTTTTCACACAATTCTCCTTCTCARATGAGTTTTTTTCCACGTATTTCTCCCTCTCAAAGACGAATTTTTTCCACACAACCCTCCTTCTCAAAAAGGAGTTTTCCTCAAAGACGAGTTTCTCCTTGCAACCCTCGCCCCCAAACACGAGCTTTCCCGCCTGGTGCTCCCTCTGGGGCCATGTTTCCCCCCACAGCTGGGCGGTTTGGGGGCRCCCCACGGCCGCGGGCAGGGAGCCCCCTGTGGAGCGATGCTGCGCCCGGCGTGGTGCAGAACAGGGAACAAAAACACAATTTTCTTTTTTTCCCYCTTTGTTTAGGCTCTGTACTGGAGYACGCCTAAAGGTTGCAGAATATTTAGCGGATTTAAGAAGAAGAACAGGTCAGCAAGTAAACAGAAGGCTGCTGGAGAGAAAATTCAAGGTACGTTAGCAAGAGCACTTGCGCTACGCCTGCTTCACTTTTAACAATTACTGCATCTCTCTGCGAAAGGGGGGTTTTATGAAAAAAAAAAAAGAAAGGAGGAAAARAAAAAAAGCAGAATTCACTTGGACTGCTGCAGCGGAGAGGTAACATGCTTTTCAGGCAAAACGCGYGTCTCCCAAGCGAAAGGTCTGATAAAAGCTTGGTGGGCCACGCTGCCCTTGCTATTCCTTCTAGCTAACCTAAAACATTCGTGAACACTCGCACGCGCGCCATGCAGGCACTATACCTTAAGTGACCTTGGAGAAGGCTGAGTGCGGGAGGGGGACACTGGTCTCCCATGACAGGAGCTACCTGACCTTTTTCACACTTGCCTGCTCTGAGCCAAATTTAAAGTTGCTGTGGATAACATGAAGAGAAAACAAGTGTGAATGTGGCCTTATTTATCCATGCACAGCTGAGGGTAACACAATCTGTGATGAGCCACGCATTTAAACAGCTCCTTGAAATAATTGGTTGACTTCAAGGTGAGCATTTTGTTGTGAAAAACACCTCTCATTTGGGTTGAAATTTATCTTGGAGCTTCTTGTGTCTTGCTGGACTGAATCAAAATTTTACTCAATCATTAACTTCTGGATTGCAATGTGTTTATCTGCTTATTTAACTCTGGGAGAATATATGTACTTATTCCTCAAAGCAGTAAAAACTGGAATGTAAAAATAATGGTGCATAGCATTTTCCTGTTATCTGAAAGTTTATCTGCATCACCAGCCTTGAAGAACGCATAAACAAGCAACAAGAAAACTCTCTTGGCAAACTTCTGGTAAAAGTGATCTGTAGTGAGCAGAGGGGCATATGAGTGTGTGAAAAGAATAACAGCAGTACAATTTGAGTGAAGTCTTCCTAGTTTCAGTCCAGCATCGAGAGCTATATGAAAGCAAGATTTCTCCATAGAAAATACAAAGTCCAAAAGCATTTAACATCTCCTGGGAAGTATTCAATAACTTCCTTCTTCAGGAAAGATGTTCCTCCTTTTTAAAGAAAGGTGCTTGCAGCAATGGCCTCTCAYGTATCTGCCCACCTTTACCCACTGCCCTCTTCCCTCCACTCCCCTCTGAACAAATTGTGAAATCCCTAAAAAGATAACCCTCTCCTCCATGTCAGGGGCTGCATGAAGGCTAGCAGGGACTTGCTATTCTTGTAAAAAGATTAGTTTGTTTATCAATTGTCCATAAATATTTGAGCTTTGGAAATGACCAGAAAATGACCACATAGGTCATACCTACTGATCTTAACTGCTATCATAACCCTCTTTTAAAATTACACTTCGTTAGATGTTGCTTAACCAGAATGAAGAAATTCCTTCTGTGCGGTCACACCTACCTCTCTCCAAAGGGAGGTACAGCTTCAACGCAGTCCAGTCACTCCGGGCGAAGAGGAGCTGCTTTAACACAGGTTAATTCAATGCACACAAATGGAGAATCCAGATCTGTCACCCCACCTCGCGCGGCTCTGCTGGCGGCCCAGGCCCACCCACCGYGCACGCATCGTGGGCTGCAGGAGTGGGGACATCCCCGCGCCGGCCGGCCTCCCCCTTCAGCAGCCCCCAGTTCCCAACCCAGTATTTTTAACAGTGCAGCTGCTTTGTGCATTTTTTTGCTCTCCCCCTCTGCAAGGATAGGAAAAAGGAGTAAGAATAGCCCCTGTGAAAAACAATCCAGCCTTATCAACCAGGGTAAAGCTGTGCCGGCTAACTCTGCCTCGGGATGTTCATCCCCTCTCTGGGCCTGATTACATTAAGCGCTCCCTTTCCTCACGTGTCCAAGCATATCAATTCAAATTCTTGGAAATGTACCGGTATTTACRTATCTGACACAATCAAAGCCTTTCTTGCAGTATTTAGACCACCTACCTGTTCTTTTTTTTTCTGATTAACTGTAGATTTCTTCAAAGTTAACCAAACGTCTCTATACAAAAAAGGTGGCCCAGTTGTTTTTGTCCATATGGGGTTCCTAGGAGATCATGCTGAATTCCTTCCTCCACTGCTCACCCCCTGTATGACTTGAAGTAAAACGTATATACCCTGTACACATCAGTTTCTGGTCTTTAGGGAAGGTAGTAAGACATCCTTACCTCACAGGGGCTTACAAAGATGGTGCACTAAAACCCCAGTTCTCCATCACATCAGAAAAGGCCACAGTKGTAGCATAGATATTTTCCTGCTCTTAGTTTGCAAACACACCTAYTTTGGGGAAAATTGGTAGTTAAACACAAATGTTCATATTCTCTCCCTTCAGTGATCTTTTTTTCTTTTTTTTTTTTAATGGATGTTAAGGTTGCCATTAAGAGTGCCATTAGAGTAGTCCTTTTAAAGGATTTTGCTTTATAGGTTGAGAAAAAGAAAATAGATCTAAGGAGGGGAAACTGATTTCTGTATGTGGGAGCATATAGCTTTCCAGGAGCCGGGAATAGCTGGAGTTTCTTACCACATGTGCAGGAAATAGCCCTTCCTACCCTATCCTGAATGTAACAGATAATACCCTTATCATATGATAGAATTACTCTACTGTGACACACCTTCTAAGCAACATTTTTATTCAAGTTTTTAAACACATTAACACATTTATACATGTTTATTGAGTTCAAAACACTTGGTTCGTTGGTAAATAATGAATATTTAAGCCATTCCACAGGATCCTTGTTTCTTATTTAAAAAAAGCAGACCAAAAAAAGCAACAAAACATACCTGGCTAACTTTCCAGYCTCTTCACACAGATGACTGCAAGCTCACCCTAGAGTACACCTGGCCAGTAACACATCTCCAGGCTGGTAACGCTAGCCCTCCTTCTTCAGCCCAAATGTATTTTTCTGTTATTTAGGTTTTGGGGGTTAGTCTTTTCTTCTTTCTCAAAGGGTGAATATTTTCTCCCTTAAAAAAAAATGGATAGAACTTGACTGATACAGACTACAGGCACAAGTCTAGGAAACTTCACTCTTTGGATCATATTTCTTTGCTTGTTAAATCTCCCTGAAGCCAGAACAGATTTTACTGATGTCAGATTTCCAGTAATACACCAGMTCTGAGCACAGGAAGATCCCATGCTCCCAGACTGAACCGATTCATTTTCCAAGACACCTTGGTAACCGGAGTCTCATCCAGAGAGTGCCCGTCCACCAGCAGAGCCTCTTCAAAATCTTCAGTTCCTGAATTCCAAACTTCCTTCACTGAAGGCAGAAGAAACGTGCCTAGCACCCTCTCAGATAACGCTCATTTTAGCCAGGCACAGGATTATCATCCTGCATCCATTCCCAGAACAGAGTTGCATCTCTCAGTGTCGTTTATCTTGCATTTAAACTCTATAGGGGTAATGACAGTTTTTGTTGATGCTGTGATTTCAAATGGGGGAAACGTTTCTTCTTTAGGGTCTAAAAAACAATAACAAGAACCTTAAGTATTTGAAACTTCTCTTGAGGCACATATCATTTTCCAAAGGTGTATTTGAATATAGAGAGGATTTAACAGGTAATCAAATAAGGCAGACATTACAGTAGGTAGAGTAAATCATTATAACAAAGAGTTGTATTTTCTTTTCCCTTTTTCTGTCCTTATTGATGCCAGTCTTTTTTTTTTTTTTTTTTCTTTTTCAAAGTTCTAGCCTTGTAAAGGGGTTATTTGGATGTGTTCCCTAAAAAACATGATAAATATTACAGTAAAAGTCTTCATTTTATTAACTCTGAATCATTTTATGAACTCTGAATAAAGCCCCTTAGGGCTTTATTCCACAAATATTTCATATTTTCATTTCTGACATTTGGGTTTGTGTACTTAGGTACAGTTTCAATTCTGTTTTGACTTGCGGAGATCACTACTCAGAAATATATGGCATAGGCCTAATTCTGCTGCTGTTGAAATAAACAGCAATGTCCCACTGACTTCAGAGAGAGAAGGATAAAGTAATCAGATGTTGTTTTGCATGGATTCCAATAGGCTTTGGATCAGGCCTCATTTTCCTAGCCCGTTGCTGCAGCTGCACGGCTGTGGGTTGTGCTGACAAATGAGTCTCTGTTCAGCTAAGCGCCAAGCTCAGCTAACCACAAAGCTGATAAGATTTCCTTCCTGCACCGCTGCACTAACACCTTCCCCAAAAATGTGCTCTCGCTTCGGTCATACTTGATTTCAGATTAAGAGTTTGCAGAGCACAATGGCGCATGTCAGCTAAAGCCACAGAGGAATTTAAGTCACTGCACTACCTTTTGAGGCAGGTGACCGCAGGCGCTAAATAGACTCTGCTGTGGAGGGTGCTGAGGCATCGGCACAGCCGGTGACGCTCAGCGCAGCTGCTTAAAGRGCATCACTCTGCAAAACAGCCGGCCACGTGGCTTCGGCTTGTATCAGCTGAAAAACGTAGCGATCCGTGATATAAATTTGGGGAACATCTTGAGAACAAACAAGAAAAACCACACAGAGGCTTTTGTGTACTCGGCTGACACCCACATGAAAATGGTTCCTGGAGCGTGACTGGCAGTGAGTACGGGGAACCTTCTGTACGTACGTGCTTCGTGCACATCAGCCCTTGTCTGCGCTTTGCCRGAAAATACCTGAGACTGTTTCTTGTCTGTGGGAAACCCTCTGTCAGAGACAAAGATCACTTTCCAGGTGCTTTGATGTTAGCATATTAAACCTTAGCAAAGCCCTTATTTAATTAAATGCATTATTTGTGTTTTGTGGGTGTAACTAAAGAAAGTCTTCCCTGAGTGTTGTTAATGCTACCAGGAAGAATGACAGAGTTTGAACCGGTGAAGACCATGGTGACAAACCCTTGAGATCAGGGATGGTCTCCAGWGATATTTTAGGGATGTTACTATTTTTCAGACCGCTGAGTGCTTGGACATGCTTGCTTAGCTCTAGGATGAAACTGAGACACTTCTAGTTGCCAGTTTCACGGGCAAATTCTCATTCTTCATTTCTAAGTTAAACACTTYAGTCTACAACTTATTTCTTTAATGAATATGAGTCCAGACACCTGAGCACACCAGTGCTAGAAGTTTAATGGTAAATCTCTTTTCTAATTCTCAAGGAAGGAGGTACTTTCTTTGCCCAATTCCAGGGTCTACTTTGGGAGTTTCTAGTGACTGAACATTTGCTGTATTGCATTGTACAGTAAAAAGATAGCCTTGCTTCCCATGCATAGGAGTGGCCAGGAAGCAGGTCTACTCATTTTTTAAATCTGTATCTAATACAAACATTTCTGACTTGCTTTAGGAAGATAATGGAAAACAGTCAGCAGCTCTTGGGYATCAGTTTTATGTTGTACAATATTGTCTGTCCTGACAGCATAAACCCCCTGTTAAAAAAAATTGGGTTGCTAAGAAACAAAGCGTTATTCCACTTTAATGCCATTTGCAATAAACATTTATTTGAAAGCATGAAATTTAGCCATGAGGCACTTGAAGACTATTACACTGCAACCAAAGAGCAAACTCATGGTTTGGCAAATTAGCAGAAGCGGTGTGGATTTTACTGCCATGTCATAACTAGGACTCTGGCCAGTATGTAATTACATCTTGTAAAGTTCCTTTCCATTTTCTGAATCCTGTAGAAAATGTCAAGTATTATCACCATCGTTTAGCTCTTATTTACCCTTTCCTCAAAATAACATTGACAGATTTCCAAAGGATGCTGCCAACAGGGGTGGAATATCTTAAAGACCTATCATTTCCACAGAAATTGTGCATCTTATGGTTATATATATAGTTCAGCAAGAAAAGTATTGCTGCATGTAAAAATTTGGTTTACCTGTAGGTTTGTATTTCAATATGATTGAATATGATTGAAATGTCACCAATATTTACATATGTAAACTTTGTTTCAAAATATCCAGTTGTTATGACTTGAGAAGTGGTTATGCTCAATATAATATGCTTTTTTTTTTAAAAAAAAAACACTATTGATTACTATTGTGTGTAGTGGTACACAAGTAAGCTTCATTCATCATACCTTTCACCGAGTCATCCTATGCTCATTTAAACCAAGAACCAAACTTTCTTCTGACTTCATTCAACTGCAAAGGAAGAAAGGAGACCAAACTTCTGTTTTCACRTAACTATAAGGATTCTGCTGTTGTCACTGGAGGCCAGASAGCATTGCAGCAACACAGCTGCTGCAGCAGATATTCATGGCATTGATAAGATACCCATGGTGCAGACATAAAAAAAGATTTTTTCCTGAGCTATTGTTATATAATTGTGAGTTTTGTGTTTTTAATCACTACCTAAAACCTCAGGAAAATTGTCCTCAAAAGATAGAACTTCTCTTGTTTCTAGGTAAAAGTTACAATAGTGCTCTCAAACTGCAACTCAGGAACATATTCTTGAAAATTTAATTGCTTTTTAAGTACTCACTGCAACTCAGGTTTTTCTATTTCACATCCAGCCACAGCAGCACTGACGATTCCTCTTTCTTATCTGATTGCAGGCAAAAAGCAGCTTATTCCTGTTTCCACCCTTTCATTCCTGGTTTCTCAAATGGGGCCTGCAGACATTTACCCTCTTCAACCTCCTGTGATAATTAAGCTGCTCAAGCTTAGTCAAATTCTCYTTTCCCAGTTAAAAGTGGCCCCCTTGCAGCATCGCCAGCTTTCCGTAAACCCACAGCAAGGACCCTACGGGCGCACAGCGCCCGGCGCCGCTGTGCTGACATGCCGCAGCCGCGCGGTTCCCCCTCTCCAGCTGCCCCAGCTCCCACGGGAACGCCGAGCCTCCTCCGACCCGCTCCCCTGCGCCCTTGGGGTTTCTCAGCTCCTATGATCAAACAGGACCCCAGCACAAGCAAAACTGTTCTTGACGACCTGTGAAATATATATACATTTTTATGAACTCCATGATTCAGTATTTGAACAGGTCATGTTAGCAGCTTTAAGCAAACAAGGGCAGCACAAAGAGAGACCCTTCCAGAGCTGTGCTATCTGCCAGCAGCTTTCCAGTCTCAGTGCCAGGACACACACACACACACACACACACGAAAAAAAAAATCCTTTAATTAAAAAAAGAAAAAAGTCCTATGCATCTGCAAATTTGTCAACAAGGCACCTGGCATCTTTCTATCCTTCCTGCCAGGCTCCTACCCAGAGCCTGAAATATCCGAATGCAGCTGGGAAGGAGGAGGAGCGCAAAAGCCACTTTGAACCCCCCTGGCAATGGTAACAGCAGCACTTGGGGGAGAAAACAAAGCCTGGGCACAAGTGCATTTTCGTAGCAGCTGAAATGGAGACATCCAACAACTGCCACATTCCCAGAGGAAGTCCTGCTAAGCAGAAACTCGGTGCGTGAGCTGGCTCTGCCGTTGCTCCAGGCAGCTCACAGGACTGGTGTTTCTTTCAAATACTCTTCATCAGTTATTTAAAATTCACGTATGAAGCTGACCTGTGAAACTAGCACTGCTAAAGTRTCTACCTTTGCTGCTCCACCTTCCAGATGCAAAAGCATTTTCTTCTGTGCACAAAGTGCTTTTCAGCTGTATTGCATCTTTGCAATTTCCAAAGGAGCAGCAATTACACTGCTCTCCAAGATATGCATCTGGCATCACCCATTCATCAAGAAGTTGTTTAACACTAAGCTGAAGACTAAAAGGCACTTTCCTCTCCAAAAAAAAAAAAAAAAAAAAAAGAAAAGAAAAAAAAAAGAAAAGAAAAAGAAATAACTTCCCAGGGTTCAAATATTCTCTGTTTACACTGGTGATATACTTCCTGGTGATCTAGAGATCAGTGTCAGGCCTTTCACTTTCACCCACACAGCCAAATATCTGTCAGCAGACAACAAACAAAACTTTAGATGTACACGGATAATTCATATTAAACCTCAACAGGCTGTTTTGGAGAACTGTTTACTGTCAAGCTTTACAGACAAAACTTTCTTATTCAAAAAAAAAACTCTAGTGTTCAAATTAACTTCTGTGTTTAATTAGTTGAATTAAACAAGGTTTCCTTTACGAGCCTTACCACTGTGCTTATCTTTTACTCCAGACAGTGATAGAATTGGAATTTTTTTTAGTATACAGTAGTAGGACTGTCAGCCAACACGTACATTTCACAATGCACTCATGGAGAGAAAGCTCTTATGTACTTTATTATTTCACAGCGTGCCCAGATTTTGGAAACTTGCCCACTTTTGCCTTCTGCTTTGCTTAAAATGTTAGGCTACAAAGCATCAATAAGCATCTTAAACTAAACTAATGTTTGCATGTCATTATTTATAAACGCGTAGGTTCTTGTCAGGAGGTAAGAGAATCCATAATATTGCTGTGATTTGCTGGTGTTTATATTCAGCTTTTTATTTTTCAGTGAGGGCTTTCCTGAAGCAATTTTCCCTCCCATGTTTTAGCACAGGCTGCAGTGGGTGCTGTATGTAGTAGGGCTTTTGCCCTGGCTGCCCRGCAGGCTTCCTGGGGAAGGTCAGCAGAGAGCAGGGGCCGGAGCCTCTCCYGGAGCCAGCACTACCCTATCACCAGCACTTCCCTGCACACAAATATGCAAAGTTTAATGAAGTCASTGGAAAGACTCCCACTGGCTTTTGTTAGCTTTGGATCCGGCTATAAATTAGGAAGGTTTGGTTTTTCTTTCCATTATTGACCTGCAATATATATTTTTTTCCTGCACTGACAACCCAGCTCCTCTTTAAACAATGGCAGAACTGCTCTTTTCCGTCAAATGATTGGTTTGTCAGTAAGCTGCACCGTATGATGGCCAGGGAAGGTTTCTAAGATTGTATTAACTCAGAAGAGGAAAAAATGCCCTTTCTGGTTTTGTGGACAAAGTCATTGACTTCAAGGGAACTGTGTATTATCCCATTATGCTTTGATTCAGCATTGTACTGAAATACTGCTCCGAAGTGGAGGATTAGGTGTTATCCTGCCTTTACAGGAGAGCAAAGTGAAGACAAGCTACAGTCCTAGAACAACTAGGGAAGCAACAGGGAAAGTCGTCTATGGCCACTCACTAACTCAATGCTAGCAGAAGCAGTGCTACGTCGGGAATTCCTGGCGTCTGTTTCCCTGTTCCCTCTGCGCGCGCGGCATCAGCACGCACACGCCGTACGGTAGGCACAAGCACACAGGTAGAGCGCAGTAAATCAGGGTCTCACCCGTTCAGCAGGGCAAAGTTTGAAGAAATGTATTCCTGGAATCCAAAATACAAAGCCTTCAAAACAAGAGCGCAGCTATCAAGGCAGCTTGATTTTAAAGTTTAACAGTGATTATAGTCCTGCACATTCATCTGAATAAAGGTAAGTATGTAAAGAAAGAGGGTTAAGCAATTAAACTGATGTGCTCTTTAGTTTTTAGAACAAACTTATTTTTCCACTAAAGAATACTGGCCTTGTACAACAGACACCGTCTACGTAGCCACGTATCGATAGAATTTGCTTTCTGAGTAATGATTTTCTCTGAGAACATTTTCTATTTATAAACCCCCTTAAGCCTTTTGCAATATGTTTCCTGTTCAGACATACCACTTAATCACCAGAAAGTGACTCAGCCGATCAGTCCAGGCACTTCCCAGCCTCCTCACTGCTGCAGGGTTCAAAACCAGCGAGAAAGTTACAAACATGTTCAAACCTTCGCGGACTGACGTTTAAGCTGATTCTCTCTCATCTGTCAGGAATACATTCCGAGTTGTTCACCTGTAGGCGCTTGCTCAACCAGAATAGGAGACCAGTTCTTAGACAGCTTTACTATCTCCGTTCATTCATTCACCACAAAATGCTTTCCATTGCAGTAACTGCTGTACCACAGTATTATGTTTCAAAAGCAAATAAACAGGCTTATGACAGATTTGTAACATGGATAACCCTCTTGCTGCTCCTCCTTGGGTCCAGAGTGGRCACTGATGTGAAGAAATGCTTGATCTTTTCTATCTCACATAAGAATCTGCCTGGGAAACACAGTCAAAGACAGGACTGGATAGCACTGTCATTTCTGAGTTACTTTWTCTTGCTAATGCACTGCAAATTTGGCAGCTCCTGAATATCAGTGATATCTTGTAGTATTTTCTATGCACACAAAATAAATATCCATCCATAAATGTCGTCCAACATATTGATCTGCTGAAAAAATAGAGGTGGGATGGGAATACAAAGCACAAGCAGTCTTGGTTCTCCTACCAGAAGCATTATCCACCAATAATTAAAAAACTGTTATCCACAATTAAGGATAGAGTTTCTGTCTAAAAGTTCTCTGCATCCACTACTGTCTGCAAAATTCATTATGGAAACAACCACAGAATTTATTCCATGCTCCACAGCAGAAGAGCAGTAGAAGTATTTTCTTTTTGTCTAGTTGTAGAATAACCACGTTTCTGCCATTTTCAATCACTGAGTCAAAGTCTTGGTCTCTCCTGCATGTGTGGCCTAACCTGTATGCACCAACAGAACAACAGAATATTCCTGTCCCTTTGGAATCTCCTCAGGGACACAATCTGCAAATAAATCTCAAATCTGTAACACTTTCC
>NW_028185816.1:63275-65036 GCF_003343005.1 Rhea americana | reverse complement strand
AGTATTTTGCATTATAAAGGGCAGCTTTTCATTCTGAGATACATTCAGGGTACAATATCCTATTTTGCAGCTGGCAGTGTTAAGGCTCAAGAAAATAGCTTGTTCACAGTCATGGGGCAAGCCAAGGGCCAGCCCGGGAGTGTAATGGAGAGCTTTTAACCCCCAGTCCCAGCTTCACTCATATTCTGCCTACCAGCCACCTGCCTCCATAATTTTTGGGTGCAGAAAGAGAGAAGGAAGCCGTAGAGATTTTGCCCTAGTAACAATGTAAGTTTTAAAATCTACCTTCTAGATAACAGTGTCTTTTCTGGTACTGTTTCAGGCACTTCCCAAATCTGAAGCAGGAAGGAATAAACACTCATAGTTTATGAGATCACAGTCCATTAAGCARAAGAATAATCATGATCCATAGCAACAAAATTATCCTCATTTGATATTTAACATTTTTTTTCCTGACAGAATATCCAGACTCTTGCTGATCACAGTGGTTTCTTTAGAGCAGATTTTTAAAGCAAGTAGGAATGGGCAGAGGAACACTTTAAACATCAGTATACAGCGGAGGGCTTTTGAAATGAAACCTGTAACTGAAGAAACATTACCTGCAAGAATTTAAAGGTCTTACCCAARGAACATGCCATTTATGGGTATATGCACGGCACAGCAGAGCAGCCCTCTGCCTGATCCCTGGCCAAAAGCGGTCAGAAAAATCGGAGCCCCAAGCGGCCCGGCGGGCCGCGTCGCKCCGACGAACGGCCGAGGCCACATTCCAGCGCTATCGCCGCCAGCCTTTCATCCGGCCGCGTGGCGAGAAGCAGCTGAAGGACGCGTAAGGAAAGCTATCGTACAAATCCCGGGGTGGGGGGATATTGGCACGTTTTCAGCCGCAAACGTAGCTTCAAATGTGCTAATATCKATTTCTACTCTGAATTTTGTTCCAAGTGTCTGCCCTTCTATGTCACTGTAGGCTGAGCATGGGGTCAGTAGGGAAAATTAATAGAAAAATGAACTAGTGCTTACAACAGCTTCATACATCTCAGTATCCACRTGGTACCATGATTTCTCCCGTCTCTGAATGTCATTTCTGTTTCCACCTTTCTCTGCCCCAGGTATCAAGCACTATTATRGCAATAACAAAGCTATCTGTCAGCACTGCAAAAAATTAGATATACTTTGCTAAGTCTTTGCTGTGAATCAGGAAAAAAAATAAGGATACAGAGCAGATTCTTAGGTACAATAYGCCTCCTTCATCTCTTTTTGTGAGCTGAAGTTCTTTTGGCTGATTCTGCATGGATCAAGGCAACCTGATGTCTCTTGTGGAATAAGAATCCTTGTAGCTGTACATTAGCCATACATTTACTGGGGGAGGGAAAGGCAGGTCTGCAGTGCCATCACAAATTCCCTTCCTGACCCAGGGAAAGTACACGTGACCCCCATGCTAGAGCTGGAAGAAACTTTGATTTGAAATGCTGTTTTAAAATAGATTTGGACAACTGCCTAGGTCCAAATGCCTAGGGCTTTGCTCTGCGACAGAAGGAAAGAAAAAACAAAATAGCACAGAAAGAAAAAAAAGAGGAAATTGGATTAAGAAAACTCTCCAGCTAAACATAGGTAAAATAATTAAACTGAGACCTTGCCAAACTCCATTGCCTTTCAAGTTATTAAGAAACAAGGATTTGAAAATATATGCAAGTCAACCAAGGTAAAATTAAACAGTTTAACAATGCACCTTTCATTGAACAAAAACGTACTCTGCAAGCATAG
>NW_028185816.1:30409-62950 GCF_003343005.1 Rhea americana | reverse complement strand
GGCTTTCCCAAAGCGACAGGTCAGATTAAAGCTCCTTCCCTCTCTTGCCCCGGGAAAGCTCCAGTCCCCCAAGAGGGGATGTGGTTCTCCAACCTAAAGAGACGCAGCGTTAGCACATATTTGCATGTAGACTAACACTCAATGAGCTTGCAGCTTCAGGGGTGTGCGATCAAATCTGCCTCTGGACAGCAGGAWCCAAATTTCCCGTGGGAGATGCCAACCGCTGGCTGCCGCGCTCCCTCGGGAAACGCTCCAGCACAGCAGGAGGGCACGCACGACAAGGACGCGTGCGAAACAGGATAAGCGGCCTCTAAACACAGTTATGTGATTTGCTGTAACATTCTGCACCTCTATGAACCRAAACAGTTAAACAGGGGAAAGAGAAGAAAGTCAGGGAACCTCAGGATGCAGCCCAGCAGCCACGTGCAGCCGAAGCGGTGGTCGCGGTGGCCAAGCCAGAGGAGTTTGTGCAGTTACGTCCCGCCAGCTGGGCGCTGCTGCCCCCTCCGTGCAGACACCTCATCCGGCAGCAATGCTGCTGCGGTGCAGAGTAAACCATCAGCTTACATCATGCCTTTTTTTAAAAAGAAAAAAAAGCACAGAAATGGAACATTAAGCCACTCAGGAAGTATTGCTTCATTTTAAAGTCATTCACTACTTCTGCTGGTCTTGATAAACTTCTGCATGGGCTGTACATGTGCATGGAAGTAGGAAATACCAGAGGAGTGGAGCCACATCATCTACTGTTTCAACACATGTTGAATATACCCTTGATAGCAGATGTTACTAATAATCAGTAGGAAATTAGGATTCAAAATATAGATACATAGATYAAGGCCTGCAGAAACTTTATCATCATGTAACTTGACTTTATCTAACACCATCAGAATCTTGCCCATTATTTTTCAAATAGGTACTTTCTTGTTGCATTGCAGTATGTTTTAGAAATCATCCAGTCTTTTTTTTTTYYTTWAAAAAAAAGCCCCAAATATTAAAGAAGCATCCACATACAAAAGATCATACCAAGAATTAACTTCTCTCAGAATAAAAARCCTGCTGCAGATTATTTGTGGTTTGATGGTATCTCACTTTCAAATGCAAATTTTGTATGTGTGATTACAGAGATGACAGTGACCTTTCCTGTGTACGTACTTGAAGGCTATGATAAACGCTAACTCGTGGATTAAACAAATGGGTTAGCCTTTGCTAGTCTCTTCCTCCATAAGCACCAGTCACCTGAATTCAAACTCGCGCTGTTCATGTGGTGATGTCTCAAGTGATTCAGGTCAGATTGTGCAAGTGATTTAGAGGCATCAGCATTTCACCATGTCAACTCCAATTAAAACAAAGAATTTCACCAGAAAGAGAACAAACCCTTTGAGATAACTTAGAAATAATTCAAGCTAACTAATCTTCTTTTATAACCACTCTTTCAGCCTATCATTGAACAACCTGTTTAATATTTTTTCCTTTCTTTTAAATCAGAATGTCAAATGTCCTTGATTGACTCACACATTAGATCAATGTAAGTATGTTTATTAGTCACACTTACATATGTCCATTGTCAAGCTGTATTACCCCTGAAATTATGTCAACTGGTATTAATTACATCACTATCAGTTATTTGTTTTCCTATTACAATCCACCTGAGCCTGTCTGATTTTGCCTCTAGCAGTCTCAGGGCAACTACTCTCATGATTCATACCTTTTACCTGTTTAAATATTGGTACACTACCTATTTTTAGTCCATGGCATCCCACAATCTGGGAGAAATCAATGTTACAGGGTCAAAAAAGAAGGTCTTTAACCATCTCAGCTATATTCTTTGAACTATTAGGGTATAATGAAAGTTATAAACACATCTTTGCGTATATAACAAAAGTTGGAATTAAAAAAAAAAAAAGAGGGAGGCGTGCCACCACACAGTGCAAACAATCAACAGCAGAATAATGCAACTTGGATGTTCAGTGAGATGATGATGAAGGTCTGCTGCCAACACCTTGACTCCAACAACGCCTTTTTATAGCGACGCCTGGTCAGGAGGCTTGCCAGGAATGGCAGAAATCCAGTCTGCAGTAAACAAAGGTGTGGGCAAGTATCAAAACATCTGGGGCGGAGACAGGATCAAAGTCTCGTGCTCTTCCACAGATGATTAAAAAAAAAAAAAAAGCGTTTGAATGTCTGAAATATTGTTCTCAAATGAGAAGATTCAAAAATAACACACACATTCTCAATCTGGAAGGATACAGTAGCTGAAAAGTRATTCCATATAAAGAAAAAAATAAAATCAGTAACTTCAGTATGTGGTTATATTTAGAAGGCCTTAGTGCCAGCTTTTTTTCCCCAGTAATGAACTGTAGCCAACCCTCATCTTTCGAAAGATAAATAGTATCAAACAGGCAGCTTCCTGGTCATGAGAAACAAGCCCAAAGACAGCTAAGACCTAGCAGAAAAAGACAGTGAAAGGCTGCATTGGATCATGTACAGTAGCCATGCAAGGGAGCAAAACATGATACAGTGGATTTCCATAGCAGAATTAAATCAAAGCAAATTAATCATTGTTTCATTCATAGTTATCAYGTCCTTGACTCTTGGACAGTCAGTCCAGGTTTATACCGCGCCTAAGCCCTTTGACCCTAAAACACACATGTGACCCTAAAATAATCACATTCAGAACATGAAGCATGACAAACATCTTTGACTTGGAAAAGTCACAGCAATATTTTGTCTTCTATGAAGAATTTAAATCTTACAGCARCTTGCAGTTCCTGTTCTGAACATTTATTCTGTGATAAGCATGTTCTTSTCCTATTGACCACCTGTTTCTACTCTTTCTTTATACAGAGGGATTCAGTCAAGTGCACTGGAGGTCATTACAGTTGTTCATATGAGAAATCTGTTGATTCGGGTAAGCATTTTTTCTTATCTCAAACATTGCTGACCAGCATGCTAGAGGGGGTAAAACATATGAAACTAAATTTAGCTTGTAGAAAAGCCTTTCATAAAAACATTTATTTAAAACTACTGATTGCGCATAGAACATGACAGAAATTTTCCTTTAAGAAGTAACAGTAAGACCTACATCAACTGGTCTGCTGGAGATAGTAAATTTAAACCAAGAAGCATCGAATTTATAGCATACGTTAAAAGCACTGATAAGTATTTGTTGGGGCTTTTGACTCTGTATCTTCATCTGAAAGGAAAAAAGGTGCTTATGGCAAGAGCAGATCTACTGCCTAGTTCCTCACCAGATGTACTTGCTTCTTCTCTCATCTGCAACAATATGCAAAAGTATTTAGAAATGTTCTATGTAAGGAACACCTTACTCATGTGATTACTGGGTTAAGAAGTACAGATTAATGATTGTAAAGTGCTTTGAAATTCTGAGATGAAAGGTATTGTGTAATGATGATGATGATGATTTTATGCTGTTTAATATCAATTTGTTCATGATGTCAGATAATGAGAGAGGAAATAGTCTTAAGTGAGACACTTAATTCTGGCAAGGGAACCTATATTTTGGCTGCAACAAGTTTTCCACATGATGTAACTACTACGCAGGCCCTCAGCTTCTTCACTGCAAATAGAAATGAAACTTTTTTTTCCCCCCAACGGTAAAAAGCAAAATCGATAAGTATTTCTGGTAGATGCAAAGCTCCTTGGATGGAATAGCCATACAACACAACAAGATTATCCTCATATGAAGCAAGATGACACGCTGCTGCAGTCCTGGGATAAACTGCAAACCACATGGGGGTGATGGTGGGGATGAAGTACCTTCGTTGTGTACTTGAAGGCTCGCAGACTACSCTGCTGCCCACTTTAACTGGGCTGCCAGCCTTGCTGCTCCCTTAGCAGGTTTCTCACACCCAGAAAAGAAGAACTTGCCACAAAAATGTTTTTGCCCTTAGTTCTCCAATCACCTGGATCAGCTTTCAGCAACAGTCCATGGTCACGATTGCAGTTCATCCCAGTCTCRGGCCAGGTGGTGAACGAAGCAGCGCCAGGTCTCCCCCAGCCTGCTCACTGCCTGCAGAAGGAGGGGCAGTGAGCTTTGCCTGCTCTGCCTCCCTGCTCAGAAAACAAGCTAGTTACTGATAAAGGGGGAAGGGAGAAGACCAGGAAATGCTTCTGTACCACCAGAGGGAGAAGGGTGGCMACATTTCCCCCTTTGCTTTTTGGCAAAAGCCTGATACCTACAAGCTTCAGAAGTGCTTTGAAGTGTAGCAGTAGCTGGGCAGCGCTGCGGTCCCCAGAGGGGACTCAGCCTCACTGCGAGCCCCAGCCATGTCCATGGGGGACCCCACTGAAAAYACTGCATTTCCCCACAGCATAGCCTCAAACATTATATAGTTAAATACATCTCTGTGTGTATAACCACACGGAGGAAATATATACACTGCTAAGCATTTGGATTATGAACACGTAAATACCAGGAAGGCTACTGGAGCCACTGTAAACCACCAGAGTTACACTGGTATAAGTGCAGTGAGTAACACTGAGCATGCATGACTGTGCTCTGTGCTCTGGGGGGGACAGAGCTGCACTTTTGGGAAGGTCCGATCCTTGGTAAGCACCGGCAGCATCTCAGTCCCTTTAGCCCAGCTCCAATATGCTGATTGCCACGATCTAGGGCAGGCCTCAGAAGTAGCTGGATCAGGCTCTAATACTCCTTCAGGTCATAATCCTGCAAAGATTTAACATTTACAAATAACTTTATCATGTAAGCAGTTAACCAGGGTGCTGGAGGATCAGGGTCACAACCAGAACATTCAGCAAATTCCCTGTCATTGCATCCATCAAGGATGAAGCAGAAACAGGAACAAAGCAAGAGCACCCTCTGATATAAGCTTGTCCTGAGGAATATGAAGCACTGGAAGACTTATAAAGTTCACCCACACTATCCAGTCCTATCAGCTTCAAAGGGTTTTAATCAGCACACAAAGCTAAGCACATCCAGCAGGGACCGGAGCTGTAGTACTCTCTCTTCAGACACAAACATCCTGCACTCCACCACAACCTGCTGCCTAATTTACTGTTTTTCCTCCTCTATTTATAAACCACTTTTTTAAAAAACCTTTATCCTCCTAACCATCAGGCAAAGGACGCTGTCCTACATACTTTTTCCTCTGCTCTTTCTGCTTTTCAACCCCCTCAGATACTCCAGAGTGCAAATGCTACAAGACCTCACCTGTAACAACAGCTGAGGAGAARACAGAAACATGAAACCCAAAGGAGAGAGGCTACTCTTTAATTTAAAAGCTAAGCAATGAGTGTTTATAGCCTTCAGCTGAGCTACGTTACCCTGCCCTTGCCACCTCCAAAACTTTGGCTGTGAATCCTTCATACTTTCACACTGGACCTTTTACACTCTGTGTAAAATGCTGGTGGTTAAATTTGAGGAAAAAACAGTACTGAACAATACAAGCACTACATGCATAAAAGAACAACYCCTAGCATATTTTAGCGAGAATCTAATTTGATGCAGAATCTATCCTTTATTTATAAAATAAATTGTTTTTTTTTCTATAAACCATATGTAAGGAATACCTCCTCTAGTAATAGAAATACTTGGCACAAATGCTTCATTAGAAATTATTATTTTCTTTATGGTTCATTTCTTACAGTTTCACGATGGGCCAACTCTTTTTTAGAGTCTGCAGTGATATGATGCCTGTAACACTGAGGTTATGATATGAAAGACAAACTGTTTGATGACAGCCTGTCCCTGCTATCAGAAAGTAGTATCCACAGAAAATTCACAGCTGAAATTGTTGTCTGAGCTGTCTTATTTGTTGATAAACAAGTAAGAGTCCCCCTATTATTACAGGATACCTGCTTCAAAATTGAAGTTTTGAACAAATCCTCACTTGACCGTCATTTTAAGTATTAATATGGTATTAGCAGCACGAATCTTTAGGTCTTGAAAAGCTACAGAATTCAGAAATACAGTATCAGTGCCTAAATGAAGAAAATAAGTCATAATATAACAATAGACATCTCATTTCTAAATACTTTTCTACATTCAGCATGTTGGTCCAGTTCTTCAGGGTCACATATGTGCTTAAATGCTTACAGAATCAAGGCCTCAAATTGTCCTTTTCCGATATTTTAAGTAAGTTTCTATGATTTGGTTTAGACAAAAAATCAGGACTCTAATTATTTCAATTTCTTCCTATACTATATGACTGAAGAGTCCAAAGAGATGACACTGTTATTCAGTATGTAAAACAAAGTGTTAGATTAGGACAGGAAATCTGAATGCTAATATATAAGTTTAAAATAAGAGCGACATGGTACAGAAAAGGTTGTTATTCTGAACAGCCTTTTATTTTCTTTCTAGAAAGAAGAAAAAAAAGACATCTAAAATGTCTGAAAGTTTTGTTTTGTTTTGTTTTGTTTTTACAATTTAATATGTAGTAACAAATTTTATCTTAAGGTTTTTTTTTAATAAATGCTACTTCTTAAAAACATAATGTTTGATGTAGAGGGTTTCCAGGAGCTAAAGAACATACCCATTAAGTAAATTCAGATATTCCTGGTGTAGAAAATCTTATAACCAGGAGATCATTTGATCAGCCCCTAAAAATACATTTTGTTTTAAAAGTCATTGATTAAATTATCAGTTGCATTTGTGGATGTTTTGAAAACTCCCACATGCCCAAGCTGTAAGTCAGTGGGTATGACTACTTGTAACATCCCTAATCCAGAACTGCCCAGTTAATACAGAAAGCCTGTCAGGTTGCTTGTCTGCTAATAAGCAGCAAACCACCATGTATGAAATATCACCAAACCCAGGCACACTAAAATCATGGCTCAGGTCCCTAAGCAGAATTTTTTTCACAATAAATCTGTTTTTAATTTGTTTTTTACCTTCTGAACTTTTCACATGCAACTGAGTAGGTTAAGTGTTTTTCTGCAACCACAAGAGCTCAATATGTAAGCTGTTTTCATATTTATTTTGAAGAAAAGGCAAATTTGCCATGTAACTGTGTGAATCCTGAAGCCAGAGCTTGCAGGAAAACACCAGAAATGATGGCCACGTGCCGGCTGGATGCGGTGGGATGGGACCTCGTCCCCTGAGGAGGATGCACCGTCGATTATGATTAATGCTCTTTGTCATATCTCTATTTTAATATAGATGTGCATTCTGAAGTGATTTTTTGAAGAGAAGCAGGTTCTCCAGAGCAGATAGCAGAGCAGAGAGGGCCAGCGAGGAGCCCGCCCAGCACGGCCAGGAGCCAGGGGAAAGCCGGCATCTCAGGTTAGCACTCCCTTTCCCTGCCTTAACCTTCATAATCAAATATCAAAAGGAATGAAAACAAACCGTGGTGGCACTCATTAGTGCACAGATTTTCTGCGCTCACCAGCACATTTTGTAGGTCACTGCTAGGCCAATGAAACATAACACGACGTTCCCTTCCCATTCCCCATCACACACACCTCCTTTTTTAAATTTGAAAACAGGTATCTTCTTCCAAGCTAAATACTTCTAAGTACTGAATTTCACAGAGAAGAAGGTCACACGCTGACTCATCAGCAGCCATTATAAACGTGTTAAAGACCCTGGAYGGGGCATCGAACATCTGTGCCGGGTACAGAGATAGCCACCGCCCAAGAGCACAGGTGGATGTGTTCTTAAGGTTTGCCGTGATTTATGAAGTAGCAAACATATCGCTCCCGGGCAAAACGCCCTGGGCCTGATCCCCCACTGCTTGTCGCCTGCGTGCATCTCCACACCTCAAACGCCCTGGGCGGAGCGAGCTTTGAAGTAAACCGGAGAGGGGAGAAGCCCCCGGTGCGCGGCGGAAGCACTGCCAGCCTGCGGTCAGGCGAAGACCCACCGTGTTTGCTGAAAGAGAGAAGGGCAGTCGTCAAGAAGAGGTTGTCTAAGAAACAGCTGTACAGATGCCTGTATCCAAACAATTTATATCCCAAACATTTAACAGGCAGGAAAAGTGTACTTTGTCGTTACTATTTGGCACCACCAGCTGGATGCTCTGAGAAACTAGTACCTCGATTTCTGCTGCTTAAAACAGGAAATACCAGCAAGTAATCTTGTGGTTCGTGGTCCTGTATGTTATTCCTCTCTGGCTGGTAAAGTGGTGGCTGCAAGCCCCCAGGGACCGGGGCGCGGGCAGACGACCCTGCCGAGCCCTCGTCGCCGCGTGGAGCCGGGGTCAGGTGCGATCTCGGGCAGGCTGCAGGCGCCGAGCCGCGCGCTGCGGCCCAGGCAAGGGCGCGCTTGCCCTCAGCGACCAGCGCCCGGCGCGGACGGCACCGCCGCTGCAGCGCTCACCGGGGCCGCGGCAGGAGCGAAAGGCGCCGTTGGCCCGGCACGGCGCACGGCCCCGCTCTGCCCGCAAGGCACCGCGGCCCTGCGGCAAGCGGGAGGGGAGGGCCAGGAGGCGCCGCGGGCTGCGGCGCCCCGGCCCCGCGGGTCCGCAGGGAGGGCTGGCAGTGGAAAAGGCTGCGGCAGGCTGAGTCAGCCTGAGTGAGCAGTGATTAACGTCGGGTCTCCTGGCTTTTGGCGTTCAGATGGCGTAAAATCATGGGATTACTCAGGGCCTGGTGCCAGACCCKTCACAGCAGTCACCGTGGACAAGACGGGTCACACTGCAGAGCAGAAAGCAAAGGTTGCAAGGGAGAGAGCGCTGTTCACAACAACTTCTGCTTCAGTGGAAACTCTGCTGCACCTACAGCAAATAAACTATAGACTTTGGCACGAGAGGGGCCCAGGACCGAAGCAGCAGGAATGTTGCAGATCAAGATTAATGAGCATTGGCAGAGCTACATGGAGAAACAGGCATAACACCTGTCTCCATCGCGCCTGTCTGGAGCTCGTGACACTAATCTCCTCGTTTCATAACCACTGCCTTCAAACCTGTTTTAAAACAACACCTTGCAAATCATCATGTAGAATATTTTGAGGGAATCTTTGCTAAGAAGAAGCTCCATTCACATCCGTGACAAGCCAGAAGAAGCAAGCGATACATATCTATAAATGCCTTCATACAGACAGCATCTTATCTATTCTTAGGGATATATATGTGTGTGTGTGTGTGTGTGTGTGTGTAAAATATGTATGCTCCATATGTGTTGATAACTGAATAAGCATTAAAATGAGTGGCCGGGCAGAAGAAGGTGTTTCACAATCCCAGTCGGCCAAGGTGCTGTGCAGTTCCTCTCTGAAACCCTCCTTACCCTATAGTTATAACCCCAGCATGTGCTGCAGCCTGGATTTAACATAATTCAGTTTTGTTCATAAAGAAATTCCTAGCCTTGGTGGGAAGCTGGAGAATCTGAGCCTGGCTTGCAAATATCAGCAATAGGCACCTGATTAGTTAGATGCCACCATATAATTCATCCTTAATAACTACTACACTATTACAGCCACTAATCCTTTCTGAGAAACAGAAGCAAAAAGAAAGTCATTAATTGGGTGATCAGTATGTGAGTACTGTACTTTCTTTAGGACTGAATGTACCACAGGGTTTGTTATGCTGTATTCCTTCCAAAAATGTTCCTCACTAAACCCTGTTCAGTGTCAGAACTCCTACAAATTTCAGGTGGTCTAGGAGCAAACTCTTCTTTTGTCAGCTAAGAGCAATTCCCTCGAAAAGACAGGAGTGAGAGTAGATTCAGGATTTTTCACTGTCTCARGTCAGGATAATACTGTATTTTCACATTGTCCTTGCATGCTTTGTCTTCAAGAAGATAATCTTAGAATCATAAAATCAGTAAGGTTGGAAGTGACCTCTGGAGATCATCTAGTCCAACCTCCCCKCTCAGCAGGGTCACCTAGAACATATTAGACAGGGTTACATCCAGGTGGGCCTTGAAGATCTCCAGAGAAGGAGACTCCACAACCTCTCTGGGCAACCTGTTCCAGTGCTCCGTCACTCTCACAGGGAAGAAATTCCCCCTCACGTTCAGGCRGAACTTCCTGTGGTTCAATTTCTGCCCACTGCCTCTTGTCCTGTCACATGGCACCACTGAAAAGAGTTTGTCCCCATCCCCTTGACACCCTCCCTTCAGATACTTATACACATCGATAAGATCCCCCTCAGTCTTCTCCAGGCTGAAGAGGCCCAGCTCTCACAGCCATTCCTCATAGGGCAGATGCTCCAGCCCTCTGATCATCTTTGTAGCCCTATGCTGGACTCTCTGCAGTAGCTCCATGTCTCTCTCGTACTGGGGAGCCCAGAACTGAACAGTACTTGAGATGAGGCCTCACCAGGGCTGAGTAGAGGGGCAGGATCACCTCCCTTGACCTGCTGGCAACACTCTTCCCAATGCACCCCAGGACACCATTGGCCTTCTTGGCCACAAGGGCACATTGCTGCCTCATGGTCAGTTTGTCATCCACCAGCACTCCCAGGTCCTTCTCTGCAGAGCTGTTTTCCAGCAGGTCAGCCCCCAGCTTGGACTGGTGCMTRGGGTTATTTCTCCCTAGGTGCAGGACTCTGCACTTGACTTTGTTGAACCTCATGAGGTTCCTCTCCGCCCAGCTCTCCAGCCTGTCCAGGTCTCTCTGAATGACAGCACAGCCCTCAGGTGTGTCAGCCACTGCTTCCAGTTTGGTATCATCAGCAAACTTGCTTAGGAGGCACTCTGTCCCCTCCTCCAGGTCATTGATGAAGAAGTTGAACAGGATGGGAACTAGTACTGAGCCCTAGGGGACACCCCKAGCCACAGGCCTCCAACTAAACTCCACACCACTGATGACGACCCTCTGAGCTCTGTCTTTCAGCCAGTTCTCAAGCCACCTCACTTGTCCACTCCTCTAACCCACCCTGTTATGGGAGACAGTGTCAAAAGCCTTGCTGAAGTCGAGGTAGACAATGTCCACTGCTCTCCCCTCATCCACCCAGCCAGTCACTCCATCACAGAAGGCTATCAGGTTGGTTAAGCAGGATTTCCCCTTGGTGAATCCATGCTGGCTACTCCTGATCACCTTCTTTTCCTCCAAATGTCTGGAGATGACATCCAGAATGAGCTGTTCCATCCCCTTTCCAGGGATGGAGGTCAGGCTGACTGGCCTATGGATGCCTGGGTCCTCCTCCTTGCCCTTCTTGAAGACTGGAGTGACACTGGCTTCCTTCCAGTCCTCAGGCACCTCTCCAGTTCTTTAGGACCTTTCAAAGATGATGGAGGGTGGTCTGGCAACAACATCCCCCAGCTCCCTCAGTACCCATGGGTGCATCCCATCCAGGCCCATGGATTTGTGGATGTCTCGCCTGCCCAGAAGGTCTCTAATCCTTTCCTCCTCAACCAAAGGAAAGTCTTCCCTTCTCTGGACTTTCTCCCTCACGTCCAGGCTGCAGGATTCCTGAGGGCTGCCCTTAGCAGTGAAGACTGAAGCAMAGAAGGCATTCARTAAYTCTGCCTTCTCTGTATCCCTTGTCACCAGGGCCCCYGCCCCATTCAGKAGYRGGCCCACATTTTCCCTRGTCCTCCTCTTGCTGCTGATGTATTTGAAGAAGCCCTTCCTGTTGTGCTTAACATCCCTTGCAAGACTCAATTCCAGCTGGGCCTTAGCCTTCCTCGCAGCATCTCTACATACTCTGACTGCATTCCTGTAATTCTCCCAAGTAGCCTGTCCCCTCTTCCACATGTGAAGTGATGTTTGAATACTAGCCAGCTCTCCTGGACTCCCCTTCCTTCTAGGGTCTTAACCCATGAGATTCCACCAATTAGGACTCTGAAGAGCCCAAAGTCCGCTCTCCTGAAGTCCAGGGTTGCAATCCTGCTTGTTGCCTTACTTCTTTCCTGCAGAAGCCTGAACTCCTCCATCTCATGGTCACTGCAGCCACGGCTGCCCCCAACCTTCACATCGCTAACCAGTCCCTCTCTATTGGTAAGGACAAGGTCCAGCAGGACACCCTTCCTCATAGGCGCCTCCACCATTTGTGACAAGAAGTTATCATCAGCGCATTGCAGGAGCCTCCTGGACTGTTTGTGCCTTGCTGTCTAGTGCTTCCAGCAGATGTCAGGGTGGTTGAAGTCCCCCAGGAGAACCAGGGCCTGTGATCGTGAGGCTACCTCCAGCTGTCTGTAGAAGGCCTCATCAACTTCCTCTCCCTGGTCAGGTGGCCTGTAGCAGACACCCACAACAGTGTCCCCCGTGTTAGCCTGCCCTTTGATCTTCACCCATCAGCTCTCAGCTGCCTCCTCCTCCTCTGTCCCTAGGCAGAGCTCGATGCATTCCTGTTGCTCTCTCACATGAAGAGCAACTCTGCCACTTCACCTCCCTGGCCTGTCTCTCCTGAAAAGCACATAGCCATCCATGGCAGCGTTCCAGTCATGTGAGCTATCCCACYATGTCTCTGTGATTGCAATGAGATCATGGCCCTGCGATCGCACACAGATCTCCTGCTCCTCCTGTTTGTTCCCCATGCTGCGTGCGGTGGTGTACAGGCATTTCAAAGAGGTGGTCGTGCCTGCAGGTTTCCCAGGAASGGTGTACGGGGGTCCCCCACAGCCACAGTCCTAAACACACATGCCTAGCTGTATGTACCCGTTGGAGGCCCCCCAACCTGACTTGTGTTTTGTTGTCTACCCTGTCTGTACGACACCCCCSCCATCTAGTTTAAAACCCTCTTTACTAGGCTGGCCAACCTGTTTGCAAAGGCAAATACACCCTGCTTGGTGAGGTGAATCACATCTCTTCCCACCAGTTGTTGATCTTCAAACCATGTTCCATGGTCATAGGATCCAAAACCCTGTTGCCAGCACCAGCGGCGTAGCCAGTTGTTGACTTGGAAAATCTTCCTATTCCTCCTCCCATGCCTCCCTCTAATTGGCAGGACTAATGAGAAGACCACCTGGGCTCCCAGACCCTTGACCACCATGCCCAAGGCCTCAAACTCTTCTTTGATTGTTTCTAGTTTGTCCTCTGCACCCACATGAAAGAGCAGCAGAGAGTGGTAGTCTGATGAGCAAACAAGCCTTGGCAGCCTTTCAGACACATCTTGTATCCTTGCCCCCGGCAGTCAGCAAACCTCTAGAAGAGGGGTCAGATCGGCAGAGAGGCACCTGTGTCCCCCGCAGCATGGAATCACCCACTACAACCACCACTCATTGCCTCTTCCAAGTGGTCATACAAGGCACAGGGTCAGACAGCCTGGCTGCTTCCCTTGAGGCCAGGTCCGGGTTCTCCTCATCCTGGAGTGCACTAAGCCTGTTCTTCAACTGTAACTCCAAGTCTACAGGATGATTAGGGATCTTTCTTCTTTTTGTTCGAGAAGCAACTAGCTTCCAGCCTTCTTCGACAGTGCTGTGCTGTATTATTTCACTCTTCACAGAGTCCTCCAGCAACTACCCTGCTGCARGGGATAGGGACTCTGGGAGCAGTACAGTCTCTGAGAATGCCCTGTCTATCTCCTGCTCACTTTCCCACATGTTTCGCAGTCTACTGACTTCATCCCGCAACTCTCTGACTTGACAGCACAAATTGTCAACAAGAGCACACCTCTTGCAGGAGGGCGGACCATCAGTCCAGGCCTTCTGGAGAGGCTCCAAGCACTCCCTGCAGCCTGAGACCTGTAGGGCAGCATCTGCTGCAAGCAACTCTGTCTGGGCTGAAGCTTCCGACACAGCTGATGCAGCAATTCCCATAGCTACTGGCAAATATGCTTTACAGAGAGTTACAACCATGTTAGCAAGAGTGGGCACTACTAGCACTGGAAAAAGAAAGATGTCCTCTGGCACCTAACTGCGCTTGTCCTGTGCAAACTGCTGGGCAAACTGCTGSGCAAACTGCCGCGTCTGTTYGCTGCCTCTGTTAGCTGCGCTCAGTAATGACTATTTCACAAATATACCACCTTTCAAATCCCATTGAACTCCTTTCCTTTATGTAAAATAAAGCCTGAGATAAGCAGGAATTTTAACTGTGAGAAGGGCATGTCGAGTCTGAAAGTTTTTCAGTGCTTTTCATTTCTCTTCTAAAACTCATTCAGAGAATCCATAGGCAAACCATTAGAGGTATTTTAGCTTATTTAGTCATTCTGTATCCAGTACGCACTTTAGTGAGAAAATCAGAACAGTCTGTCATTGAAAGACTACATTAAATATCATATGTATTTTTATAATGCCCCTTGGAAAACCACATTAAATACTGCATACATTTTTATAACACCCCATTAAAATGTGAAATTATTTTACAGATTATAGGAAGTTTCTACTTTTGCTGTTTTCTTTCAGGAAAACAAGCAAATGTGCCACTGCCATGAAACCAGAGTGACAGGCAGTGTCCTGGCAGCCCAGGGACACCCACTAGATGGGGATATTTCCATAGGACGCCCCAGGCCTCCTCGGTGGGGACCGTGTTCACGCAGTGCCGCACAGCTCTGCCAGCACTGGCCCACGTCCCCGTTTCAGATTCTCAGTTTGGATAGGAAACTTGTTATAAATATTAACTCTGAGTAGCGACATGCTGTTTGTGTCAGCTGGGGAGTTTTTCCCTTTGAAAGAGCAATGGATCCAACTCATTTTTAAGTTAGGATCCGTGGATGCATGTGTACCTTGGTATGTGCGCACACACATACATACCTACACGCACACAAGTGTCTCAGAGCCAAAACGCAGCACAGATCCTGCGCTTCTTAGCTGGAGTAGGTGCTCCAACAGCCTTTAACAGTTCAGCACTTCTTAGATATGCAAGGCTTCAGGCATAAACTAATTTTTCAAAGGTCCTTAAGCATTTGGTATCAATTAAGCTCATTCAGATTTTTTAAAGAATATTTAAAATTTGTCTAAAAATCGGACACTTTGATTTCTTAYATGTACGTGCTTATGTGTAGGGGGYGTGTAAAAGATGGCTGACGGGCATGTAGGGTWTTAAACAGCCACCAGTTGCAGWGAAAAAACACTGAAGTGCATTAATGCTGTTTTCTTTTTGAATTTCCACTGAGTGGTTTCTCAGGACACCTTAATACAGGCTACAGAGATAAACTAACCTTGGTGACTAATCTCAAGAAGCCTGGCTTTTCCTGTCTGGTACTCTTACTTCTTTGAAAAGCAACACTTTCCCATGTTTAAATCATCCATGGCTTACTTTCTGCTGTAGGTGTTCAGCTGGGACTGACCTGACTATGTGTAGGATCCTTTTCTGCAGCCCAGTCCTTTTGTCGGTGACCGTGAATTTGGTCAGTACTTCCTATGCAACAGAGTCCACAAAGAATAGTGAGCTATGGAAATGCTGAGCTTTATGAGGCTCTGTTTCATGTATAAGTTTCAACTTCAGAACTGAAAATTTCTCTTGGTTCCGCCCTAGTGATTTGTTGCACAGGTTTTGGGAGCCGTGGGGATCTGCTAGACTCACTCTCATTCTGTTTGCAAGGACACCACATGATATTCCTTTTTTGTGAAAGAAAACAAAGATGATTTTGAAAGATCTCTGCATTCTTTAACGAGTGTTTCAGCTGCATTCTCTCCATCTCCCAGCCTCCCCATGTCCCTGATGTGTCATGCCCAAAATAACTGGAGACCTAGTGGTTTGGTATTTAGTGCGACCACGGACAGTTAAATGGTCTTTTTGCAAGCCTTGGGGAAGGCAGGTCCTACGTGAGCTCCCAGGACCCCTGGACGCCATGGCACATACTGTGGCACTGATCCACCCTATAAACATTATCGCCATTAACTGTTTATTCTCTCCCGCACGCAAGCTGGAGGAGAGCACAGGAACTTACGCTTTGCTATCAGCAGCACCACGCTGCTCTTTCGTTTGTCGCACCCCTTTCCCATAGCACAGATAACAGGGGATTTTTGCCAGCTGTGTGTAGCTTTTGGCTGGCATTTGAGAAATAACTTGGCTGGTGCTTGGGAAAAGTATGCGGGGATGATCTGCCAGAGCAGGTTAACCCCTGTTTCTTTGACACAGCTAGCTTTCCTTTAATATTAGTTTCTACTAATTCAAATTCTCTGAACTGCTTTCCTTTTTCCTCATCCTATCTATTTATTCTGAAATATTTCAAATGGCTAATTAGAGATGTGCATTAAGCTTGAGTGTATAACATATGGGAAAAAAAACTTAGGGCCCCATCCCAATTACTTAAGTACACCATGAGTAAAAATTCAAGAGAGCTGGCAATTTTTCCTCAGTTTGTAGTTTTTCTGAAATAAACTACTGCTTCRTAGTCCATGCAAGCTTAATTCCAGAAAGCTTTCTGACATCAGAGATACAGCCCAGTGGAAATGCCAGAAAGAGTCATCCAAGCAAAGACCTTTAATCAAATAAATCAAGTTTTTATTATAGGGCAAGACAGGTGCTCTTTGTAAAATCATGTTTTTAGATAAGTGTCTGCCTGGTCTCTTTGTAAGTAAATAGATAYTTCTGTTAATGATAATGCCCCATTAACTTAAGAGAAGACAAGTGGGGCTTTGGCTCCAGATGCTCCAGGAGCTTGTAGGGCAGTGTGCAGCAGCACTAGCAGCCCAGCAAAGGTTACAGAATCCCTTAGATTCAAAACCGCTTCTGATTTCCAGCCCTAGATCTGAAATGAGAGCAATGCGCAGGCAGTTGTAGATCTAGTCCAAGCTAGCATATGAAATTATACACAGACAACTGTAAAAACTGCAATTCCTAATGACTTTTTTTTTTAAGTCTTGCTGTCATTTGCAACAAAATATTAGTCATTGGAAAATTCTTTTCTCTTACAGCTTTGCCATGTTTCAGGCTGCAAGTATGACCCTTTCTTATCTTTTATAAAAACAGTAGCAGTATTATGGTTCATGTTGTTCAACAGCATTCTCGTTTTCACAGTTCCTTATCACACACACACATCTTTATGCTTCCACATTTTTTCCATTGGCAAAGGAGAGAAATTATTTTAATCAAATGAGTGCAGAGCTTGCAGGAAAACCCTGTTTTGACCATCATTTAAAAGCTAGCCCCACCAGCTGAGTAACCCTGGAGATAGCAACCAGATCAGCTCAGTGGGACCCTGAGCTGATCCAGGCACAGGGCCAGGAATGCGTCCCATGTGCTGAACTGATCTGTCCTCAGCCCAGGCCGTCCAGCCACTCCTTCTTCAACCCTCCCCTAATTTCATATACATCTATCCATGCCAACGTGAGCCCTGAAAGGACTCAGAAAAGAAACAAGAGAGGTTGTGACTGAAACCAACATGAAGARTTCACATTTCTTATCTTCAGAATATCCCAGCCTGAGAACTGAATGCCATGCTCATGAAAATCAGTTAGTGGAGTAGTATCGGTATAGGTAGCAGCATAGGTGTGCTATGCTAATGCTTCTAGTTTAGTGGTATGCTTTTTCTTTCCAGGAACAGGCTGAAAATGGAGGCAAGGGGAAGAAGAAGGGTTCGTTCAAGACAAATGTGTGCAGGAATGACATATCAGTTGGTAGAAACCTCTCTACACAGGAGCTGGCAAGAAGGTACAGCATCATAATTTCTAAAAAAAATTGAGAATTAAATAACAACAGCAGAAGTAGATAACTTAAGGTACAATCCTCTTCCTTCAAAGGCTGACACAGATGTGTGYACATATGTGCAGATCTATGTAATTGCACTGTAAACACAGGGCTTTGACAGGTTGGTGCTCATACAGATGGTTTGTGTTACACAGGTGTATATAGACCATTAGCCTGCTTCTAACGAAGCTAGACATGATGCTGTCACAGACTGCAAGTCGCACCCTACAAGAGCCCTAGGAGAAGAGCGAGGGCCCCAAGAATTTCAGAGACCAAAAGAGACCTACTTTTTTAGAAGCAAAAGTGAACCAATAACTTTGCACTCCCRAACATAGCTCTCTCTTACCTTGATGAGGTGACCGAGGTTATCACGAGTGACCTTGGCTGCAAGTTAAAGGGAGCTCACTCATGTCAGCTCTGCAGTGAAAAAAACACATCTCAAAACGTCATAGGAAAACCTTTGCTCCGCCTACCACCCAGCTTTCTAAAAGTAAGTTAAAACCTTGAGATAGCTGGCTTATGAACAAGTCTTGTACCCTGAATGATGGCAATACTGGAGCCTTCTGGGAAACAAGAAGAAGAGGCATGTGCCCCTTGACATGTCTGTGATTTAAGAGCATTGGTCAGAGTGATAGGCAAGGTCTTCTCTTTTCAGCTCCACAGGATGTCCTGCAGCATGCAGAAGGCAGCACAGGTAAGTGCAAAGCTCTGCCAGGTGGCAAGGGAGGAAGAGCCCCATCCCCTGACAGGCTCATTAAAACTTATCAATAGCACTTAACACTTCCATTATTTATAGTCTTGTGCTTCACCTGCTTGCCCAGTGCATAAAACCTCCAACTCTCTCCCAACAAAACTTTTTATTTTCTATTAAAAAACATGGAAAATACAGTGTCCTTTTTTTCCCCAAGAAAATAAACAGAGATTTATTAGTTGTTACTCTGTTTTATTAATAAAATGTTTTTTGGAATACTTATGAATATATCAGTCTTTAATATGCCCTGGAATAGTTAAGCAAGTAGGGTACCCTGACAGTTTTAAATCACATAAATATCATAAAATGGATGAGGGTGGGATACAGCATACTGAGAAAYTGGGTTTGCTCTTGCAGGACTTGACAGCTTAATAACATCAAGAAAATCTTTGATTGGAGACTTGGGAGCGGTAAATCAGAGAGAGAAAAAAGGATGCAGTCATGTGAAAGGCAGAAGCTGAAGTATAAAGCCTTTATTCCTGCTAACAGTGTAATCTTCCTAGTCATCTCCGGGTGACAGGGCTGCTTGCCTTAGCCTGTGTGAGTCCAGAAAAAAGGGAAAACTTGGCTCACAAATCACAAGTCAATTGCCTTAATGTATGTAAGAATAAGATGTAAAAATTACTGTCATTACCAGAACAAAGTTYTTCACATGCCCATTGGACCCTTTATTCCAATAGGGAGAAAACTGAAACTACTTACTGGTGCATCTACTATACTGAACTCTCAGCACATGCACACCCACACAGGAAGATGAATGCATTCCTTTACCAAGGGAATTGCAATTCTATAGTCCTTCATAATTCCTTATTGTCCAGTAGTCCTTACAAGGTAGAAAGAAAGGTATGCAAGAATTTTAAAATAATTACATATATTTTTGCTTTTCACTCAGGAGTGGAAAGAGGTTCAATCATTAATAAGCATARCAGATAGCATACTAAGATCACTTGAAAAATACAGCATACAAATTGTTTAGTCAAAAAAAATACATTTAAATACCTTGAAATACGCAAGGACTTTGAAGGGGGATGTAAATCATTTCCAGTATGGAAAAATCTGAGAATTGAATAGTGCCACTTAAACAAAATAAAATTTGGAACTACATTTGATTAAATAAATACGATYAAAAATGAAATGTAGCAGGAAAATACGACTTCACAGTCCAATCTCAAACTCCCAGACTTATTCAGGAGAACTATCCAACAAGTGCTTCCAAGTCTGAAATGTACAATCGGATGGACAGAGACAATCTGGCTTTTGCCCCCTGCTCACTACCACAAGGTGTCCCGATCCCACTGCTCTATTCCCAAAGTGCCACCCGAGTGTCCCTGCTGTCCTTCCCCAGCTGCTGTGGTGCAGTCGTAAATCTTTAATAGACTGGAAGCAGGAAGGAGGGAAATGGCAAGCTGAGTTTTAGGCTAGTCTGAAACAGAAGGCCAGCTCTGGACCTGGTCTCTGGAAAGCGCACTGGCCAGTGTCAGCAGAGACCTTCACTGAGACAGCAGCAACATGATGCCGAGGGAAGAAAARCAGAGACTTGCACAGGGGTGGGGAGGTGGGCAGCATGCAGGTAGCTCTGAAGTGGTCGTGACAGCTGTGGTGCTGATCTATCCCTCACTGACCTGGCTCCTGGGTGCTCAGCAGTCAGGCGCATTGCACAGCATCACCCTCGCAAGGCTTTCAACAGCCCTGTCCATGCAAGGGTTGACTCCTAACACCAAAGTAGGGCACATGGATCAAAGAGCCACAGCAATTGATATTCTCCRTAAGGAACAAGGCTATAACCTGTGCCCTGTTCACAGAAAGACTCTCAAAGGTCCTGAAACAAAAACTCTGCATTTAGGAGACTAACAGACTTTCAAAACCCAGAGAAGCCACATTATTTAGAAATCAGAGGGCTTCATAGGTGAAAGAAGTTATCTAATGCATTGACCAGTGAATGATTCACTCACCCTGGGCAAACTCACAGTGCAGATGAGACCTCAGTTGCACTGTCTCTGCATAGTCATCTCATGCCTGCTCGGTCCCCCATTAGCTCATCGCATTAGAGCAGGATCTAGAAAGTTGACGTGGCTTGTTTCACTGCAGGCTCACAATCATATTGATTTGCCAGTTTATTTCAAAATATGACTGGCAGTTGTATGCCTGTGTTTGAATCAATTGCTGATTGCCTGGCTCTGTTAGACACATCATTAATGCTCCCTTTGGTTCCAGGAGTTCTGTCCTCGGTACTTTGCAGCAATCTGGTCATTTCTTTTGTCCATTCATTTATTCTGAGCTAATCKCAGGCATTTCTTCCTCTTTTGCATAGGACCATACTAAAATGGTCATCATTAATACTTTTCAGAAGTTCTTGATGAATTTTATTTGAAAACATCATATTCTCTCCTTTTAACAATTGCTCTTTCCACAGTTCATTTTTTTTAATTTCAGTTGTCCCCTATGGCTAAGGAATATGTTGCTTTTCTGCAGGCATCATGACCTTATTGTTTTTTGATTGTTTCCAGATYAGTCACATCATCACTCTTTGTTTCTTCTAGTCATTCTGAGAGCCTGTTTCTAAATCATAAATTTAATACTAGTATGTAAACTTCCTCCAACTGTTCTTCCTTTTCTTGCCTTTGCACAAAATAAGATCAGCAASAAGAGCTGCCTTCAAGGCTCGCAGCTCACTACACGTCATGTTTTTGTAGCTTTCAGACTATGCGCAGAAGCTAGAGACTTGTCAGTGATGTTTCCTAACAGTCTGTGATCTTTTTCAACTGTTGCTGAGCAGCCATGCATCTACTGATAACATTTGTGGCACCTGGCAACGACATCAAGTCATCCCTCCTCCATTCATGCTGCACTGGCATTAGTACTCAGCTGCTCCTTCTGGCTGCCGTGTTGCACCATCTGCTGTTTGTAAAGCATCTGCTTTTAGTGTTTATCAGGAGTTTGTGATGATCAGTTTTAGCAGTGTTTTAAGGACGATGACAACCTTCATGTTCTGGGAGGTCTTGCCCGGATTGCTTTTTTGGTAGCGTTCACTGTTTATTTTCACAGCTCTCATAGCAGTGCAGCGTTTTTTCCCCATATGTCCCCCTTCTAGCACATTTCCTCTCCTGTTTGGGTAGTTGCTGATGTTAATGTCAGTATCACCCAGGTTTTAYTTTGTACAGGATTGATGGCTCCTATTCCTAAGAGGTGACTATTTGCCTTTCACAGCACAGTAGCACTCCGGCCCGCTCACATTTAAGTGCTTGAAGATAACTTGTAATATAAAGTATTTGCTGCAGTTTTGGTAGTTTGATCATCGCCTCTGCTTCTAATTGTAATTATTAAGTAATTGTAGGAAAAAGTAGAAAAGTAAGTGTAGGAATTACTCCATGAAAAGCAGAATTATCATTCCTACCAAAGTTACAAAGATAGAGATATAAAAACCTTCCCATGTAAATGACCTCTTCTCAATTTTGTTACATTAGTAGATGTATGTATTTATTATATAAACAATGAAAATTTATTTTCATAATCTGCCAGAAATATCACGGTCCATTACTTTAAATTTTAAAGCACTCTGAATTTAAAGGAGGACGGTTTTAAAATATTTTTGTGTGTATAATATTTTTTTATTAAAGCTAGTTAATCATCATACTCCCAACAGATTGCAGGTGATGTGAATTTACAGGGGGGGATACATAGTGATATTCTTAAAATCATATTCCATATGGTTTGTCAACCATGACCTTCAATAGGAATTCAAGTAAGTGTCTTGCCAGAAGGATGGTGGAAAAAAGGGCCAGAAAATAGCAGCTGAATACACATTCAACACAGCATGCTGTTTTGAGTTCTTTCATCTTATCTCAGAAAGTGCATCTCAGAATATTTATGAGACAGTTGCCAGCTCTTGCTATTTGTTCTTGTTGTTCTTGTTGTTGCAAGGGGGTTGGAGCCAGTAATGCCAGAGCTTGCAGCCCTCTCCCAAATGTTGCTTTTTAGTGGAAGCTCACTTTGATGCTTCCCAACAGCCTGGTGACTAGAAGGGGAGGCAGATATCCCCTCCCCACTCCAGAGCAGCAGGGAGGGCAGTGGGGCTCCTCCCTTTGCCTCTCCTGACTCCTGGCAGCATGTAAGGAGGCCCACCAGGGTCCCCCACCCTCTTCTTTCCCTGTGCCATTCCTATGTCTCCCAACATAAGTGCAAAGGTGGGTAGCAGGTGAGCATTTTTAATCAGAAAAGGAAAAATGCCTGAGAAACAGAGTGAGCTGATTTCTGCAGAGCCAGTCTGTTTTCTCGGATGAAGGTAACAAGGTAGCCCCTTCCCTCACTGCCTTGGCTCCAACAGCCACCTTGCAAAGCAGGTGGCATGGAGACACAGTATACTAAAGTAAAAAAACACACCCTAGAAAAGCTGGATCATGTCATAATGATTCACAGACTTGAATAAGGGAAGATGGAGGGACCACCTGTTTTTTCTTAATGAGATACATTTTGTTGTTCTAAATCATTCAATAGCTTTTTCTTATGTACATTAAGAAGAACCATATGCAAGTTAAAGAATCAGTTTATTAGTGACTTTGTACTTGCACTAGCCATTTTGAAGAGACAGTCAGCTGGAAAAACTGGATAGTCATAGTTGGAGCAAATGGATTAAGGCATCTTTAATTATGAATGTAAAAGTCAGATCTTTCCAAATGACAGATTCGTATGTTTTTGCAGCCTCAGGGAAGCAGCCAGCTGTTAATGGCCAACTTGTATTGTGGGGTTTCTATTTTCTTCTCTTCTTTAATATATAAACCTATCCATTCTAACAACCACTAAAAATGTGTGGCACACAGCAGCTAAAAAAAAAAAAAAAAAGAAAAGAAAAGAAAAGCAATATTCATCCTTGAAGGAATTGAAGGAATACTAACTGAAGCATAGTTTANGTTTAGTTTCACAATGAAAAAAAAATGTACAATACCGTAATTCAAAATATTAGAACTGTTTTTCTCTCACATGGGTATAAATCATGAGAAATCTGTGGCACACAGCAGCTAAAAAAAAAAAAAAAAAAGAAAAGAAAAGAAAAGCAATATTCATCCTTGAAGGAATTGAAGGAATACTAACTGAAGCATAGTTTAGTAATTGAAGCATAGTTTAGTTTCACAATGAAAAAAAAATGTACAATACCGTAATTCAAAATATTAGAACTGTTTTTCTCTCACATGGGTATAAATCATGAGAAATCTGCTAAAAGCTGTGAAAGGAAGGTACAATGCCCAATTTTAGCTTGAATTCTGTTGTGTTTCTAGTGAAATAAATAATTGTATATGTGATGTTAGATACACAGGCACAGTGGAAATACTTTCATGAGATATCTTTACAAAGGGAAATGGAAAACCAAAATAAAGAAATGACTCGATTTCTTTTAAGGTTTTATCAGATTGTTTTCATTTGTTTTTCATTTTGAAATGACACTAGAAAAAGTTTTAAGTACCTACTAAACTTCAAAAGAACGAATTAATAAGGATAATCACTTATAGTGTGCTATTTAGAGACACTGGAAAGTCTAGTAGAGGAAAACTATACATTACAGAAGAGGAAGTACTTTGTTAGGACTTAATCAGTCATACTTTATGTTTTGGATGATGCTGTAATATACAGTTCTATGTTTTTCCTGACTTCATAAATGTTTAAGATATRAGGCTAAATTACCATCTAGTGTAATGCTCACATAGTGTAATGCTCACATAGTTTCACCAAATCTGCAAGAAAAACAGTTTGATCTCTTATGTGATTAGGGAAATGTTTGGACTACCAGGTCGTGAGTTATCTATGAAGTCGCTGCTGCCAAGTAGCTGAACTTGATGCGTATTGTATGAACCTTGGAGGATTTCTTGAATGCCTAGAATCTGCAACTGATCTAAATGGGTGGTTGATATGTGATCTATAATATTTTCCTAACACTTCTATTATTTTTGAGATTGTTGGTAGCAGCGAGGGCAAGAAGGGAACGGCCTGGCCAATATATGACACATATTCTTGGCCAAGGGATGAAAAAATTTTACTCTCGTACAGAGAGTACTTTCATTTTACAGGGAATGACATTCAAAATTGGACTGGAGAGTGAGGGATAGCCTGGACATATCACATACCCTACCGTCCACCAAGAGCAGGAGTGATAGAGCGAATAAACAGGCTGCTCAAAGAGCAGCTGTGCAAATTGTCCCCTACTGGTACCTCTACAGCTTGGAGCAAAAACACGTCAGGCAACTGCCTGCCTTAATGACAGACCACTGCTTGGCTCTACCCCGTATGCTTGTTTCAAAAGGGAATCCACAGAGCAGCCGCATATGCTCAGAGTGCAATGGCTGCACCCTCAAGCCTGCCTCCCCAGGAAAGCCATGCCCAGGAGTGCAGGGTTGAATCTATGACTCTCACACAAAGAAATAACCTGGAACCAGAAAGCCACTGTCTTCTGAGTATAGGGTTGGCAGTTGCCATACCTCAAGGGTATTGTCACAAATCGTCAACATTTTTTCTGAATCACAGAATCAGTAAGGTTGGAAGGCACCTCTAGAGGTCATCTAGTCCAACCTCCCAAAGATTTCCTGGTGCTGGTTCCACTGGGGCTTGAACCCAGGACCTTCAGCATGTAAAGCAGATGTGATAACCACTACACTATTATGGTCACATGGCAYCCTGTAATAATTTAGCTCCCCAGGGGATGGACATCATTGCAGAGCTCTGACAAAATATCTTGAAGAGGTGAAGGTTGTGATCCATCACAGCAGGTCCCAACCCCTACGATGTACACAGGGAGATCAAATAGCCCAACTGATTTGTGAGTGGACAGGGATCCCCACTATACAGGAAGGATATTCCTTGCAACCCACTCAGCAAGCAGGTAGTTTCAGGTCTATGGGGCATTCTGTATGGGTGCATGATCCAGCTAAACCTGAACAGTCAGAAGGAGAAATCTTTGTTGATGGGCCAGGAGACAACCACCTGGTACTAATAAAAGGGGAAAGTGTCCCAGTCTATGTCCCCTCTAGGAGACTCTCACCCAGAAAACCATGACCGGATGAATGTACCAAGTAGAGTCACAACATTGCTACTCTCCATCCCAGCCTTGTACACTGACTGTAGTCAGAACACCAATGAGCTGTGGTGAACATATTGAACTCAACAACCACAACAGCCTACTGCTGTAGAGTCCAAAGAATCAGTGCAGAACAATGTCTAGCAGTGACTGTTGTCATGGCTGTTGAATTTAGGACTGTGGGGAAAATGCATTATGCCCCTGGTTCTGGGCTGATTGGTTCTGTATGCATACATGTTATAATTTACTATATACATACACACACACACACATACATATATATTCACTATGATTTTGTCACTTGTACACCTTAACTGTTAGTTAAGCTAATACCAGAAAGGCATGGCTGAGCTTTGTCCACATGCTGTTGTCACTGATACCACGTCTCTGTCAGTCAGGTATGGAGCGTAGTGAGAACACCTGCGTGAGATCTGGCGAGGAGTCGGTGACTGGCAGGGTACGTGGTGGCAGGCCCATCATGTGAAACTACACAATGAYCAAATTCCCATCAGGGCCAGGCATGCATATTCCATTTTGTCAACAACATCTAGCTGCTTCCTGGGCAGAAGCTACGCAAGGGTAGCACAGCTGAGATAAGGGAACAGTTCTAGTAGATTTAAGGGGCCCTTAAGAACAATGAATCAAGTCCTGTCTGGGTGTCCGACCCACGCGTCTGACCCAGGCCTCCAGGAGCCTCACATCGGCAACCCCTCCTTCCAGGTCCCACAGTTCCCCATGCAGCTTGTAGTGTAAGTCCTTTATTAAACCTATCCTGTTTAACCCCTTATGAACACTGAGCGTCTCTCTCCACCAGTGTCTGACCCTCTCCTGCCCATCTTGCGGTCACAGAAATAAATACTGTCTTACAACTTGCAGAACCTCATTACCACAAGCCACTATTTTTAAATGAAGCCAGTGGTTCTGAGTTGCATTTAAACCATCATGGAGTATGTGTGCCTGAAACCTGTGTACACAATTTGCACCTGCTGTTCAAAACTTTTCTATATTGGAAACGTTATATGTGTAGAAAAGACCTCTTACCAGGCTTTGCAGTTTGCATAACTCAAATTCAGTATGCTGTATTTCTGTGGTCTGAAAAGCAGATACAATTTAGAGGTTTCATCTGGTTTCTTGCTGTCAAAGCTCTAACAGCATCTGGCAGGTGACTCACTACTCCCTCTGTTCTGGTCACGACTATCTGGGTGAATACCAGGCACACTAAAAAAATAGACACTGTTGCTTAGTCAGGTCTTTACTCTTTGAAACTCAGGGTACTTCAAAAGGAAAATACAGTCCACAGAGCAATAAAAATGAGATCAAAGCATGTACATATCTCAAACACATAGCTGCCATCTCACTAAGTAACATGTCAATGGAACCAAAAATTGTTTGTGTTCTGCGTAATTCTGTTTTTCTGAGCAAATTACAGCTGCCACATGATGATTGTGTCTGAAAAGACTGAGGAGGATTTACTGTGTGTTGATAGGTCAGTATTTCACAAGTTGTTGGCATATGATCATCTAACTTTCAGAAAAGATTATGATCATCCTTGGTGAGACTAACATGAAATAATGGAGCTCCACTCTAAATTCTGCAGGTATGAAGAAAAAACTAACACAAGTCTCTTTCTTCCTTAATAAAATAAAATTAAACAAACCACAAATTTCTCCTTCAATCTATTAAATGCATGAAAAGACCCTCGAGATGTTCACCTGCATCTGAAAGTTACTCTTGTTCTGACAAGGTGTGAAGTTAAGGATAGTACTGTTTATAAGCAGCTCTGTGTGTGCTACTCTTGCATTTTTTTTAAACAAAGTCTTACTGCTTTGTGATTCAATTGATTTTCAAAGCAAATTCAATTAAGGTAGAACAAAGCTTCCAGAAGAGTATTAGATTATGGAGTTTTTCAGAAATAGTTATTTCAGGAAAGCTTTTCCTAAGTTACTCTGTTGATATGYCTCTCATTACAGTTAGGTTTTTTCTAAACATATGTTATCATTTCAGTGTCCTTAACTCCTGTTTACTTCAGTGGGATCTGAGAAACCTATGGTCATTAAACAATTCTACTCTAATTGCTTCAAAATCCCTATTTCTTTCCTCAATATTTCCTAAAGCTCCTAGATCTCAGACTAAGCTTGAAAGTTTGATAAACATTTAATGTATAAAAATAGAGAGTTAAACACTGACCTGACCCAGCAAAATAACTCTGTGGTTTTTTACACTTACAGTTACTCAGTCCTGACATTCACAAGTTTCCATACTGGAAACCCTCAGGTGAATGAAAAAGATTTTTTAGAACAACTCAGAGCTTGGTAAGTCCAAGCAATCTGATAAAACATAAAACAAGCAAAAAGAGTAGGCATTAAATACTGCTATCACATCTCTAGCTGTCTAGATATTCTCTCTCCCATAGAAACCCTYAGCTAGTTCCATAATAAAAAAGCAGTCAGTTTCTCATGGAAGTTAAACTTACTGCTGATATGCTAAATAATATTTTTCAAGATCATAGTATGAATATGTAGATTGACTTTAGGCCTTGAGTATTCAGTTTGTCACTTGTTATTCCACATTGTTGATTAGTTGTATTGTGTCTGATTTGCACTCGGCTGCTGCCACTTTCCACGTTGAAAGCTGCTGTTAATGGGGACAGCTGGCAGGATTCATGCTCCCACAGGACGCCAATTGCGATCCTCCAGTGACCACCCGTTATTGAACTGGCCAGCTCTCCTGTGCACCTCTGAGCAAAATCACTGTGGGCCAAAAGCCACAGATGGGTACTGTGGCGTGGGCACCCTGCGTACTTCATGGGTAAGGGAAAGGAGCATAAGCGGGGGACAGTGATTTCCTGTGGGGGCTGTGCGTTCGCTCCGGAGCTTGGTGGGAGTTTAACAGGGGAAGCCCAGCTGCGGGGTGACCTGTTGGCAGTATCGGGCGCAGCAGCCCTACTGGCCCAACGCCAGGCACACGGCACAGCCTCTGCAGGGGAAATGCATGTGAGCTGCCAGGACACGTACGGCTGAAGATGGTAGAAACTGCAAACTGGGCCAACGTTTGTAGTTACCTCTCTTCACTCTGCTCTCCCTGTCTCATCCTCTCCCTTCTCCTTCAGCAGGGAATTTAGGTTTTCAGTTTCTGGGATTTTTACCTGCTGGTGACAGATTTTGTCTTTATTGTATTGTTTTATGTTGTTTATGCTGCTGTACTTCAGAAGGCTGCCCTTTCATATTATAGCTTGCAGATTAGCTAGACATCTTGCTATTCTTTTTTTATGTCACTAATTAATTGATCGATTGTTCACAGTACTTGAATTGTTGGAAAGAGAAAACAAGTCTAATAATGAAATGATAAATGAACAAGCAAAATAACAGATATTTGAAACACAAACAGTAGAATATAATGTACTACCTTTTAATGAATAAATAATATTTAGAGGAAAACAAATCAAACATGCACAGCTTTATACCCTGTTGCTTTCAGGTACACACTCTTTTGTCTCAAAATTCATTCAGCCAGAAGATGGTTTCTGTTCTCCAGAACCAGTGATTCAAATGATGTCTGCCTTTGATAAGAGTGCATTCACCATGACAGGGGACTATTTTTGACTCAAATCCACCTTCAGGATCTTTTACTGGGGCTGACCTAAATATTGCAAATTCTTTTATCTGATATATGTTGTTCCTAATTATGCTCCTCAGGAGAATTCTCCCAGATCTTTAAATCTTTCCTTTTCTCAAACCTGCAACAGTCAGACTGTTGCTGGCTTTCATTTTCTGCACGTGCTTTTCCATTCCTCTCTATCCAACTGCCTCTTGTTTTAAGCTGGAAACTTACCAGGAAGAACAGCCTTTTTTCCTATATTCTGAACAAGAGTGTAATCCTAGTTCATTTAGTATTGTATGTGTTTAGAAGGAAATTTGGTTTTAGCTGTATTATTTTGTCCTACAAAGATAACAGCTCCTTGGGCTTCACCTTTACTATAAAGAAGGGGCACAGTTCAAAGCACAATCCTTACCATGTCTTAATTAATATGATTTCAGACAGCACTTTTCACCAGTCTGGCATGAGAACAAGCTATTCATAGTTAATTCTCTTTGTCCTCAGAAACATGCTTTCAGACAGAAGCAATATTTCCAATTCAGGCACAGCTCTTTTCCTGTTTTAAAAATGAACTGGAGATATCTTTTAGCTAGTTACAGGTTTCCTAAATACAGATGAATTTTTATCTTTTTTGATTTGTTTGTTGTCATTGTTACTTTAATTATGCAAGAGGAAAATGGTGGAAAGAGGTGATAAATACTACAAGTTCCTTACAATCCTCAGCAATTCAAGACTGAGCATAAGACCCACTCAAGACTGAGCATAAGACCCACTGAAATTCGTGGGCATTTTCCCACTAACCTGGATTGGAGATAACCTAGGTGTAACATTTTCAGAAGTTTAAGTGATTAATACGTGTAACATTTTACTAGGTTTTATCTCAGCATAATTATACAAGTGTAACTATTTTCAGTAATATTGCACACATATAACTATAAAGATACAATTTTCTACATGGTCAATCAAATTCTGATACAAAAAGTCAACTTGGAAAGCTGCATCCCTTAATTATATCGTAACTGTAAATCGTAAAAGTACTCAGATATCAGAATAAGAGTATGGACTTGGAGGGTTACATTAATGCAGCCATATCAGATTAAAATGTGTAACCCAGAAGAGCTTTCTGTGTAGACAAATCCCTTTGTTCAGGCCCTCAAAACTGAGCCAATAAGCAAGATAAAGATTAATCATTACAACACCTAAGTTTCAGGCACACTACCGTCTATGGTAATTTTTCACCCCAACATCCCTATACCCAACAGAGTGAGTAGTACTGACAGGAAAAGCACCTAGCTCTGCAGGGAGGAACATGATCATGTAAGGAATCACATGCAGCTGCTAGCATAGCACCATGGCCTAATGTATATTTATCTGCCTTCCAGTAAGGCTAATGAGCTCAAGCACACAGTGTGGTCTCAGTGAGGTAGACCTGGGTCACATCAAGCCAGCTCAGTGTATGAGCAAGGCACATCACCACTTCTGATGCTGCCCATGGCTGTACCTGCAGAGCACTGTTAGGGGTGCAGCGAGCAGCAGCAGCTCCAGGTTGAGGTGAAAAACTAAGCAGGTACTCCAGAGTGCTGTAGTCTGAACATAGAAGACATCGCTTGGCAGACCTGGCTATAACCATAACCACAGTCCAAAGGCTTGTGCACACAGGAAAGTGACTGTGAAGTATACCAAGGTGATCATGTAAGAGCAGAAGAGCTACTCCACGTTAACTTCAGGTGCAGATCTGTCATTCTGTCCTACAAGTGCACCCTCACAGCTCACTCCTTCGTGAGCTGGGAAAACGGAGTTCAAATCCATGAAAACAGGCCAGGTAGCAGTGGTTGCATTTTAAACTTATTCCACAGTGTTTCCCCATATTGGAAGGTGAAGGTAGTCTTAATTCACTGCTGGCCCCAACCACTGGCCCCTCAAGCAACACTAGTGAATAAAGCATATGCTGCAGCATCTTGTTAATTGGTCAAACTATGCATGATATTTTATCCTGTAATATATCCTATTGATCTCAGGTTTATTTAAACCACTGTCTTCAAGGCAATATGGGTCATGTTTGCAAGCACCATGTTTGCAAGCATCTGGCACCATGGCCCTCATCACATTGAAAGAGAAGGAGACTTTAGCTGTTCAGACCCAACGCCTCTAAAGTAGTTAGGCAATTAGCCTATGTTTAGATTATTCAGAAAATTGGTTTGAGGCCCAGATTTACAAAGATATTTAAGTATCTGGTTTCTATTTCATTTCTGCAGGAGTTAGATGACTGAATTCCTTTGTGAAAAGCCCTTGGGTCATTTTAAAATGTTTTCAGTGTGTCTGGTTTGATGTTGTGTCCAAGACTCTTAATTATTACTCTTAAATTTATATACAAATGCCCTGCAAAGAAGCGTTCTCACTCTCCCCGTCCCTTTTCTTAACAGATGTCGAACTATAGAAACATGAACAAATCCTATATATGTCTACTTCCTCCATTAGCTATTGATAACAGGCAAGCAACAATAATCCAGCAACAAAAAAATTAGTATTTTCCCCACAAAACATGGTTACTCCTCAAAGCTAAGAAACTAAATTCCTAAATATCACTGGTGTGATTTGAATTATCCTCTTGTCATCCGTACATTGTCAATGGCAGCATTATTAAGCTGACCTGAGATACTGAATGAACCAGGAATCTGAATGAACCATAAATTTAAAGGTGAAAAAGAGCAGTAAATTGTCTAAACATTTCTCTTCCACCACAGGATTGTTTCATATGCCATGTTTCCTGGACTGTGATGGAACACAGCTAAATTATTAATTCATTCCAGACAATTCTCAACCCTCTTTATTAGTTGCATTGTGTAGTCCAAGAAGTTTATATACAAAAATCAAACTATTTTACTAATAAACTAAGATTTATGATGTGTCCAAAATGAAAACTTCCATGGCACCAAAGAGAAGCATGAGGTGCTGGGCTGGGAGACTGATGGAAGGGTTTCTTTCTGGGACACAGGACCTTCTCATCCCCAGCAGCCTCTCCTGCATGTCCACAGACATTCTGAGCTGACCAAAGCTGCATTAGGCTGCCAGTAACTTTGGAATTTATATTGGTGCTTACTGTAATAATTCATGTACAGGAAATATTTAAGACTTAAATATTTTTGGTAGATATATTTACTCACTATATGCTACTATTTTACTCACTCAGGCTCCAGAATAAAATGAAACTTATCAGCCAGTTTTCTCTTGGAACAACAAGGATGCCTTGCAACAGCCAGCCTGCCCGTGAAAGCTGGGCAGTGCAGCACAGGGAGGAAAAAGTAATGTAGAGATTGGGGAAGATGCTCACTGTGAAGGTACATAATGATGATATGGTCTGAAACTTTTTGAGAAAAAATGTTTGAAAGGAAACAAACAGGGGTTGGGGTTGGGAGTAGGGTGCTGGCCAGCCAGATGCAGGAGATGTTGCCTCTCAAAGATCCAGCTGATCCTCAGAGCTGAAAAGATATAAACAAAGACATATAACGGAGAAGTAAGGCAGCTCCCACCAGCTTCTTCGCATTAAACCTGTTTAAAAAAAATCGGTAGAAGCAAGGTCTCAGGGGCTGAGAGGCTCCTTTCTCTTAGCATCTCTCCTCCTCCCTCCTGTGCTGCTGCCCCCGCGTGAGGGCGTCTGCCGCAGGCCTGCGCCCTCCCTTCCCTTCACTTCCACTC